>NC_135747.1:44719736-44754736 GCF_041903045.1 Epinephelus lanceolatus
ATGTTAAATGAACTTGTTCAGCAACAGTTTATCATCACACACACACACACACACACACACACACACACACACACACAGCTCATTACCATCTGCTGTTTCAGTTTCCTCTGTAGTTTACTGTGAGCTGTGTGAGGTGATGTCAGGTTTATTTTAGGTCACGATATTATTTGTTTCTCATTTCCCTAAAGATATCTTTTATTCATAGTTCATCAATTAAATGTGTGACAGCAAATGTAAAGTGTTTGACCTGCATGCACACGTCTGTGCACAAGTATTTTAAAGGTCTATATGTTTATTGTAAACTGATTTGTGTTCATGCTGATCTCAAGGCAGTTGAATCGAACGCAACTGGACTTAATTTTGTCTTAGAAGACAGGGAAGGGACAGGGAAGACCGATGGTTTGAAAGAGGTGTAAAAGAAGCCATCTATGTGAAATTGGAAAAACCATCTCTCAGTAGAGGAGGAGTGTGTTTCCAGTCGAGAATTTGTCCCCAAAAGTAGGATTTTAAGCCAAAACGTCGTTTTCCCAGCACATCACCAAGTGATGTTTGTGTCTAAACTGAACCACAGCGTTGATGAAACATAAAGAAACGTGTATTTTCAACGTATCTGCTGCATAATGACGTTTAAATGTAACATATAGATGGTTTACAGAAACATACGATGTTATAAAACAGGATTAAATGAGGAGCAGGTGACAGATTTTTTGTCATGTGACACAGGATCTTCTCCCATGTTAGTAAGTCTAACTAAAAGTGAATTTATTTTACAGATTATACTGTCAAAAAAGACTTGTTCTAATCCTGCTCATACAGTTTGAAATAAAACCATTTGTTTTTACCAATTCAAGGATTTCTTTCAACACAAGTCAAACTGAGCAGAAGATAAAGAACAAACTGGAGGGGAAAAGCTTCAGTAACAAGATTCACTTCACTGAATAAACACACTTTGTTTCCTGTGAAGTTATCCTCATATAATCGTCTCCTCAGAAGCTGCATGAATTAACTATCAAAAGAAATCAAAGAGATGAAAACATGTGGTGAAAATCTGATTAATTAGCAAATGACAGTCAGTCAGAGAAGAGCTGACTTTGAGATGAAGACGACGGAACAACTGGAGACTTTTAATCTTCTGTCCACTTACAAAGATAAACATGGCTGACAGCAATCTACTGAAATATAATTTATTTCATAAAGAGAGACGGTCAAACAATAAGCCTCTGAGATTATCACTGACACTTCACACTGATCACATGAAGGAATGTCACACAACAGAAAGACAACAGAGAGAAGTGGAGTTTAGAAATATCATTTTGCTGAACAAGCTGTAACATCCACCAGAAATCATTTGTGCTGAAAAACCCAAGTGGACAAACTGCAGGAGCTGAGGAAGAGGAGGGCTGTGTGATGCGATCCAAAGCTACTAAAGCACCTCCTGGTGAGATTATTGTGCCAACAGACATGAGAGCTGAACACTTCATGGTCATGTGATGCTCACAGAGCCTCTGACCCTGCGCTCACCCTGCACTGATGCAGGTGCACTCACTGCAGTCAGACGGCTCATGCAGGAGCTGTTGACCTTCTGCAGGGTCAACACGCACAGCGATAAGAGCTGGTCTGCACGCCTTCTCTTGTGCCCGAGACGTGTCTGAGTTGTTGAAAGAATTTCTGTAGGTGTTCATGTGATGCTGACGAGCAGCAGGCGAGTTGATGTGAGAAAAACAACCTCTGGTGTCGGCAGCAGGAGTCTTCAGTACCTGATTAACCTCTGATAACCAGAATGAGCTCCTGAGTTTGAATCTGTTTTGGCAGCAAATTATATCCATGCAGTCTCCACAATAAATGTTTACGCTGAATGTTTCATAAGTTACATTTGTATGCTGTTATGTGACTGATATGTTGAGCCTTGACATTTCATTATTTCATTAACATATGGTTAGATATAGGCACAAAAGAAACATTTAGTTATGGTTAGAAAAACGATCATATTTTGGCTTTATTAAAGACCCACTATTTGTGGCACAGTCTTGGCAGGAAATGCAGCCATGTCTCTGTGAAAATAATCACAATTTGAGGCACTATCCTCGGTGGAAGCACAGCGATGACTCACTAAAACACAACTGGTTTTGTTGTTGGTTGGTCTCAGACAGTTGTCTGCGGCTTGACAGACCTGCAGCTTTTTGTGGCACTATCTCTGCTGGAAACACATCAATGTCTTGATAAAAAAACACAACTGCATGTTGTGGCACTATTCAGGCTGGAAATGCAGCAACGCTTAGTAAAAAATCATCATGATTTGTGGCAATATTCCAGCTGGAATCACAGCAATGTCTCAATAAAAACACCCAAGTTTGGTGGTTGAAAGTTGCTGGAAACGCAGCGATGTCTCATTGAAAAACAACTGGTTTTGCTGTTTGTTGGTCTCAAACAGAGACCTGCAGCTTTATGACACTATTTATGACACTTTCATGACACCATCCCAGCAGGAAACGCAGTGACATCCTGGTAAAAAACAAGGTGAAAGGTGAAAAGCCAGCCACCATCCCCTGCCATGATACAGTCAGCTCAGATACTATGTCACTATAGCAACATTAATATGATACGTATGAGAGGTACATATTTAACGTATCTGTAGTTTGCAGAAATGTCTAACACCAACATCTTCTCGTGGCGGCTGGGCCTCTTAACGCCATGGCAACAATGATCATCTCTTCATCACTCAGGATGTGTGCAGCTGTCTGGTTTCAGACTCACATCTCGTTCAGCGCTCCAGATAGGAACAATCACAATGAATGAATGAGGTCAGCTGAAATGGTTATTCAGGCTCATTATCAGGCTGCACTGATTCAGTCAGCTGCTGCGAGTGACAAGGTGTGTGTGTGCAGTCCGTTTTACAAACATCCTGCACAGATAAACCTTTCCATTGTTCTGTTGTGCTGCTTATTGTGAGCCACATGTGTCAGTGAAGCCTCAGGTGCACACTAACAATCACATTCAGTGGCACCTGAAACAGAGCAGGTGTTCATGAGTGTGATGCAGCAGCTGAATAAAGTGAACATGCAGAGCGACGTGTGAGAGATGAAGATGGTGCAGAAGAGTCCTCGTCACCTCCAGCAGCCTGTGAACACATGATGAGACGCAGAGGAAAGATTCAGCCTGTATCAGTCGACTCTTATTCTCCCCTTCACAAAGCAGGAGAAAGTGACGAGCACTGCAGTGTTGTGTGACTCATCCTGAGGAAAACGACCTTTGCAGTCACTCTGAGGATTGTGCAATCAAAGCACACACACACACACACACACACACACACACACACACACACACAGAGTCACATTTACAGTCTGCTGCTGTGCACACTGTGTATGAAGTAAGTGAAGGTCACATTCAGCCTGTCACGTCTCTGAGATATCTGTGTTTGAATTTGCTATTTAAGGTTTTCAGATGAAAATAGAGCTGGACAGGATCAGTCTTTGACTTGTGTTACACTGGACACTCCTCTGGTGTCAGTGGGACAACAGGACTGACTGACAAAGCTTAAATGCTGCATCAGGTTTATATGAAGATGTTTACTCCATCAGATTATTATGATTTCAGTGAAATAGTTTGCACTTTGTTTTATTCATTCTCGTACGTCTGCTTGTGTCACACAGTCACTAGATAAACGTTGGCACCATATGTTTCTGCAAACCACAGATATCTTACATTTGTGCATCATTATGAAGGCGATTCATTAAAACTTTATCTTTAAACAATGCTGTGGGTAATGTGTGGTTATGTTTAGGCACAAAAATCACTTGGTTATGGTGAGGAGAAGATCATGTGCTGGCTTAAAATATCGACTTTCACGGCACCATCCTGGCAGGACACACAGCAATGACTTGGTAAAAAAACTACAATCACCACCCCGTGGTTGTATGACTCCGCCCACCCGTCCACCCCATGGTTGTATGACTCCGCCCACCCGTCCACCCCATGGTTGTATGACTCCGCCCACCCGTCAGTTTCCGTCCATGTCTGTGAAAACATGGATGCTTCATGTTGTCATTTGAGTCAGATTTAAAGAAATTCCCTTAAAGTGTTCTTCAGACATCATGTTCACGAGAATGAGATGGATGCAAGGTCACGGCAACCTTGACCTTTGACCCGTGACCACCAAAATCTAATCAGTCTATTGTCCAAGTCCAAGTGGACATCTGTGCCAAGTAATAGAGATACTGCATTCACATAGTGGCATGGACGGACAACCTGAAAACGTCATGGCGATCGCCAGCGCGGAGGCATCACACCTGCTTTTTGTGGTGCTTTCTTCAGAGGACACACGGCGACTGGTTACTGAACAAAACATGACTGGTAGCTAAAGGGCTGCTGGGAGAGGCAGTGATGACTCAGTAAAACACAACTGGTTTAGTTGTTTGTTGGTCTCTGACAGTAGTCTGCAGCTTGGCAGACATTTCGCCAACATGACACACTATCCACCGTCCCCTCCGACTACTGATGACACAGTGAGCTCAGATATTAAGTCAGTATCTGATATGTAGAAACATATTAATGGAATATGCAGGAATGTACAGTGCCAACAGTTATATTACATCTTTTGTGGGTCTCTGTGAAGTCTGAGTGCAGCCACAACAAATGTTAGTTTTCTGCAGCACACCACAGCTACGTTACATTTGTACGTGATTATGGAGCACACGTGTTGAAACTTTAACGTTATGTTTCAACAGCGCTGTGGTTAAAAAACCTCCTGGTCATGTTTAGGAAAAGAATCATGTCTTGGCTACAAAATCCTTTTCATCGTACTGTTGTGGCAGGAAATGCAGCGACAGGTTGCTAAAACATGTCCATGTGTAGTTGCTAACATGCTGCTGAAACATGGTGATGACTCGCTAGAAAACAACCGCTTTAGTTGTTTGTCGGTTTGAACGCCGTCGCCTCGTCCTCCACCAGGTCAACTCACACTACGTCACTTCATAAATGTTTACGTGACGTATGTGTGGTTCACAGGAGCAAAGCTAACATGTTCTTCTACCAGCTGCTGAGTAAATCTGACTGATTCTTTTTTTTTTTTAAAGATTATTTTTGGGGGGCTTTTTGCCTTTAATGGACAGGGCAGATTGAAATGGGGTGAGAGAGAGAGAGAGTGGGGGGTTGACCTGCAGCAAAGGGTTGCAAGCTGGAGTCGAACCTGCGACGCTGCAGCGAGGCATCGCCTCTGTACATGGGGCGCCGGCACTATCCACTATGCTACCGACGCCCCTGACTGATTATTTTAACAGATTATTTAAACAGAAAATTACAAATTGAGGTTTGAAAGACGTGGATATTTATCAGGTGAGGAGGGTCTGATGAAATGACTCACTCAGGGTGCATTATGGGAAAGATAGGATTCATTTTCACACCAGGACTAAAAGTCTCCTTGGCTGCTTTGATTCTGTCTGTTCCCTTCTGAAGTGTCTCCACAGGAAATGTCTCTTCAATTTGGTCTTTGTGGATCATTGTTATACAGTCACCTGCTGTGGCCTCGTCATCTTCATCATCGTCATCGACCTGCAGGATCAGAAGACAAACTCAGGTCTTCAGTATAAATAAACAGGTTACGTCCAGATGTTCTTTTCTTTCTCTGCATCTTTTTAAATCAGTTTAATATAACAGTATTTGAATATAGTTTAGGTGTGTATATGTATATTATATCAGAGTGTGGTTCATACATGTGGCTGCATGTGACACTTTGTGATCAGGCTGACAGTGACAGAGCTGAATGAGTTGTTGTTGTTGTTGTTGTTGTTGTTGTCAGCTGATTGTCTCTCCAGCTGCTCCTGAACGCACTTGAGCCCCCTCACTATCACTATCTGCTCCCTGGACGTATGGATGATTTATGTCCAACACTGCTGATATGACGTGAACAGATGAAATGCTCTCTCTGAGAGCTGAGAGCACATCCAGCTGCTGCAGACATCACATCCATGTTCAATAGTCTGAATCACAGCAGGAGGGACGAGGGCTTTAAGATACTGTGGGGTCAGCTGGTGGGTTGGTCAGCTGGTGGGTTGGTCAGCTGGTGGGTTGGTCAGCTGGTGGGTTGGTCAGCTGGTGGGTTGGTCGGCTGGTGGGTTGGTCGGCTGGTCGGCTGGTGGGTTGGTCGGCTGGTGGGTTGGTCGGCTGGTCGACTGGTGGGTTGGTCAGCTGGTCGGCTGGTCGGCTGGTGGGTTGGTCAGCTGGTCGGCTGGTCGGCTGGTGGGTTGGTCGGCTGGTGGGCTGGTGGGTTGGTCGGCTGGTGGGTTGGTCGGCTGGTCGGCTGGTCGGCTGGTGGGTTGGTCGGCTGGTCGGCTGGTCGGCTGGTGGGTTGGTCGGCTGGTCGGCTGGTCGGCTGGTGGGTTGGTCGGCTGGTCGGCTGGTCGGCTGGTGGGTTGGTCGGCTGGTCGGCTGGTCGGCTGGTGGGTTGGTCGGCTGGTCAGCTGGTCGGCTGGTGGGTTGGTCGGCTGGTCAGCTGGTCGGCTGGTGGGTTGGTCAGCTGGTCGGCTGGTGGGTTGGTCGGCTGGTGGGTTGGTCGGCTGGTGGGTTGGTCGGCTGGTCGGCTGGTGGGTTGGTCGGCTGGTGGGTTGGTCGGCTGGTGGGTTGGTCGGCTGGTCGACTGGTGGGTTGGTCAGCTGGTCGGCTGGTGGGTTGGTCGGCTGGTCGGCTGGTCGGCTGGTGGGTTGGTCGGCTGGTCGGCTGGTGGGTTGGTCGGCTGGTGGGTTGGTCAGCTGGTCGGCTGGTCAGCTGGTCGGCTGGTGGGTTGGTCGGCTGGTCAGCTGGTCGGCTGGTGGGTTGGTCGGCTGGTGGGTTGGTCGGCTGGTCGACTGGTGGGTTGGTCAGCTGGTCGGCTGGTCGGCTGGTGGGTTGGTCGGCTGGTGGGTTGGTCGGCTGGTGGGTTGGTCAGCTGGTCGGCTGGTCGGCTGGTGGGTTGGTCGGCTGGTGGGTTGGTCGGCTGGTGGGTTGGTTGGCTGGTCGACTGGTGGGTTGGTCAGCTGGTGGGTTGGTCGGCTGGTGGGTTGGTCGGCTGGTCGACTGGTGGGTTGGTCAGCTGGTCGGCTGGTCGGCTGGTGGGTTGGTCAGCTGGTCGACTGGTGGGTTGGTCAGCTGGTCGGCTGGTGGGTTGGTCGGCTGGTCAGCTGGTCGGCTGGTGGGTTGGTCAGCTGGTCGGCTGGTGGGTTGGTCAGCTGGTGGGTTGGTCGGCTGGTGGGTTGGTCGGCTGGTCGGCTGGTGGGTTGGTCGGCTGGTCGGCTGGTGGGTTGGTCGGCTGGTCGGCTGGTGGGATGGTCAGCTGGTCGGCTGGTCGGCTGGTCAGCTGGTGGGTTGGTCGGCTGGTGGGTTGGTCGGCTGGTCGGCTGGTGGGTTGGTCGGTTGGTCGGCTGGTCGGCTGGTCGGCTGGTGGGTTGGTCGGCTGGTCAGCTGGTCGGCTGGTGGGTTGGTCGGCTGGTCAGCTGGTCAGCTGGTGGGTTGGTCGGCTGGTCAGCTGGTCGGCTGGTGGGTTGGTCGGCTGGTCGGCTGGTGGGTTGGTCGGCTGGTCGGCTGGTGGGTTGGTCGGCTGGTCAGCTGGTCGGCTGGTGGGTTGGTCGGCTGGTCGGCTGGTCGGCTGGTGGGTTGGTCGGCTGGTCAGCTGGTCGGCTGGTGGGTTGGTCGGCTGGTCAGCTGGTCGGCTGGTGGGTTGGTCGGCTGGTCAGCTGGTCGGCTGGTGGGTTGGTCGGCTGGTCAGCTGGTCGGCTGGTGGGTTGGTCGGCTGGTCAGCTGGTCGGCTGGTGGGTTGGTCGACTGGTCAGCTGGTCGGCTGGTGGGTTGGTCGGCTGGTCAGCTGGTCAGCTGGTGGGTTGGTCGGCTGGTCAGCTGGTCGGCTGGTGGGTTGGTCGGCTGGTGGGTGAAGCCTTCAGAGCTGCTAAACTGTACCACAGACGATGTTCCCACTTATGTTGTGCACAAGTGAATGAGTCACTGGAACATGTTCATTTAATGCACACACAGAAAGCACTGCTCCTCCCCCGTACACATCCCTGTGTGTTAGAATGAGAAACAGTGGATATGCTTCCCATGTGACAGGTTTATTGTAAATATATATTCATACCTGTACAAAGTGTGCTGGCCCCATGCAAAACATTTGTATCAAAACTTTATTAAGTAGAATCAGATCTGGAATAACATTTGCCATGCTGTTTGTTTTAACGTTAGGTTGTAACACATCATCATTCAAGGCATCCAGGTTTCCTCTTTCATGCAGTTTGACATCGAGCTGCACGTCTGCTCCTGCGAGACATTTCCAACACATCCCACATCATGCTCAACCAGTAATGAGGAGGAGAAAAGAGGAGCACGAAGGAGACTGGACGTTACAGCCACGATCTGCTCACTGTGTGTCAGACTGAAGGAGTGTGTGATCAGGCACGACTTCACCTCTATGATCTGTAGGGGGCGCTGTGCTGAGGGATGTTAGCTGCTGAGAGAACACTTTAAAGAACATGACAGCAGAGACTGGGCTGTGAAACATTTAAGGGACAGTTCACCCAATTACCAAAAAACATCTGACCTCAGTAACAGTACTGAGACATGTGAAGGTTCAGGCAGAGAGATGTTTGTGCTGCTCAAATCTGTCTCAAGGAACCAGCGTTACAGTCACTCTGGATCGTTCACAGGCCTCAGTGCAGACAGTTTTCACTGGAACTACTAAATCTATTTTGACAGCTTGTTTGGTGGACTACCCACAGCAGTGTTCCCAAACTGTGGGGCAGGATGACAGACAGATGAAAAAAACTTTTTCACTTGACTTGTCAAAAACAGGTGTAACTCATCATTCAGCCCAGTAGCCAGAAGAAAATG
Organism: Epinephelus lanceolatus; assembly: GCF_041903045.1. Classification (NCBI taxonomy): domain Eukaryota; kingdom Metazoa; phylum Chordata; class Actinopteri; order Perciformes; family Serranidae; genus Epinephelus; species Epinephelus lanceolatus. The sequence goes on from NC_135747.1 coordinate 44,728,584, forward strand.
ATGGTGTTGTACGTTTCTGCAAACCACAAATGTGACACAGTATATGAGCTGACTTTATCCCCTTTTACACCAGCGGTCCAAGACAGGAATATCACACCCTGTGTAGTCTGTGTGTGAGGTACGATCACAGAATGAGGGAACAGAGTTGTCTTGCCTTTAACGCAGCATCAGTGGCAGTAACAGCGCTGAAATGATGACTGTATAAAGGGGACAGCCAGCAGGACGACATCATAGGTGGCACAGGTGTGACATTCTGATGCCGTGTTATGTGTGCGACCCACTGTGGGAGATTTTAAAAGAAGCTGTTAGCAGTTAGCAGCTAACTCAAAGAAGAAGAACAGTGACTGAAAATGTCTGCAAATTATGAAAACAATGAGGCCCAGGAGCTTCCTACCCTTCAGACAGGGGACCAGATCAGCCGCCATATAACAGGGACGGTACATGATTGTTATTGACATGATGTGCTATTGTTATTGTTTGTCTGCGCTGCAGACGTGTTACATGTCACACTAGAGGTCATCACGATGTGTTACACATCATGGCCTTCGTGAGGGAGGCTCAGGTGAAGTTTTAGAGTCCTCACATCACTTGCAGAGATCCAAGGGGAGAGGAGGTAGCAACACAACTCCACCTAATGGAGGCTGACAGCGCCCCAGATTCAAACGTCCAAAAACACATCATTGAAACCACAAAATATCTCCATACTGCTCGTCCGTAGTGATCCAAATGTCCTGAAGTCCCGACATAAAAAGTTGTTTGAGGTCTGTTTTTAGCCTCATTGTAGCCTGTAGCTCTGACTGCCTCTCTGGGCACCACGCTCACGGGCTTCAGGACACTTGGATCACTACGGACGAGCAGTATGGAGATATTCTGTGGTTTCAATTATGTGTTTTTGGACGTTTGAATCTGGGGCGCCGTCAGCCTCCATTAGGTGGAGTTGTGTTGCTACCTCCTCTCCCCTTGGATCTCTGCAAGTGATGTGAGGACTCTAAAACTTCACCTGAGCCTCCCTCGGTATATGGGTGAGTAGATAATGGCTGAGTTTACATTTTTGGGTGCACTATCCCTTTAAGCCAAATCATGACCTTCTCATATCCATCACTAAGTGTTCTTTGTGCCTCATCACATTAACCACAGCATCGTGGAGACATAAAGTTTCAACATGTCCACTACACAACAACACACAATGTAAAGTATTCATGGTTTACACAAACGTAGAACATTTTTCTGGCGGCTGGGTGAAATTATAAATCGCTGAATTGATCCAGAGTGACTTAAACACTGACACGCCTTTCATACGTGACTGTTTGATACTGTGAGCACCAAAAATTAAGTTCAGTTCACTTCTGATATTCTGGGATGGAAACAGCAATCTCAGAGAATCTGGTCAAATTAAACCAAAACTATCTGCAGGGTCAGATTAAACCAGAGGTACGTGGAGAGATGTTCTTTATAGTTTGGCTGAACGGACCATCTAAAGAGGGACTGAAGCTGGAAGTCTAGTTTCTGCTGACCTCAGGTGGACGAAGCTCTGCTGCAGTGAGATGACCTCAGAGGGGCAGAAGAGTTAAAGTTTAAAGTCAAAGAGGTCGATAACAGAGTGTTTGTCGGCCTACTCTGCGACAGAGCAGCTGAAAGTAAACCAAAGAGAATACAGTTTATGGAGCATTCAGGATTACAACTCAACTCTGTCTGAAACAATCAGATAACTTTATGGACTGAGCATCAAATCAGATGAAACACTGAAAGGTGGAACTGGTTTGATTCAAAGTTCTGTCTTTGAAAACATGAGCTCAGGTTCACCAGCTGACTTCAGTCTCTGCAGAGATGCTCCCACACTGACGCTGTCTCTCAATTCATTTTCCAGCTGACGAAGCTTTATATAAATTAACAGTCACCAGTTTTATGTACCAAAGTGCAACGACGTCACTCTGTATTTCAAAATAAAAGTCCATAAAGTTGGGTGTCTAACATATATCTGGTCTACCACGTGGTTTCGTTTGTGTCACATATAAAAGTCTATTTAATCTGTTGCTACTGTTCGTTGTGCTGTTGATCTGTTTAATTCACGATGTCTTAAATTATTCTGTTTGTAATATATATGTAAGGTTTTTAATGTCTTGTTTCTGAGACACACTGACGTCTTTAACTCAAACTGAAGACTGAGAGCTTCAAGGGGAACTAACTTAACTCTGTGTCTTTGTGACTGATGGAGACGACAATTTAGGAAACTGGTCCAGTACTGAGAGAGAGAGAGAGAGAGAGAGAGAGAGAGAGAGAGAGAGAGAGAGAGAGAGAGAGAGAGCTGCAGCCACAGCAGTGTAACAGGCAATCATGGAGTGTCATTTACCTCCAGTAAAAGTGCTTTAACATGAGCACCCCACCTCACTTGAGATTTTGGAACAAGACGTCTCATCTGTTTGTTGTTGTGACCGACTCTCACTCGTGGAGACGTTTCGTTCCAAAGTCTGAGTGAGGTGAGTCTTTGCAGGAAACAGATGTGGAAATATTAATGGGAGTTGGAGAGAGGAGTGATGAGAGGAGAACTTTGTGTTATCTAAAAGAGTTTCAGTGTGATGACTGAACATTAAGATGATTTCAACAATCCAGAAAAGTCCAACAGGTTTTAGAACAAGACTTCTCCTTGAGTCACACTCTGCTGCTGACAAACAGACCAGAACAGTCTCTTCTGTGATGATGTCACACACTTTGAGGAACGATCTGAACCTGTCAGTCACAAAGTAAAAAGCTTTTTTTAATGGACATTAATTGGTTGTGCACAGCTGACCAGTCCTAAGTCCCGCCCCCCCTTAGTTACTGTCACTGAGTCGAACAAGAAACATGTCAGCGTTAGCTCCGCCTAGCCCGGTGCCATTAGATAGTTTCTCTGCATCAGCTAATAATAAGGCTTCATGAAGCAGATGGAGAGGACTACATTACGTGGCGGAAGGATACATTTACGATGTTAACCTTCACGAACAAGGCGAAACACAAACTGAGGTTTCAATGAAAAAGGGAGAAGTAAATTCTAATCAGTTCATTCTCCAGTTGGACGTTTGCGTCAAATTTAAAAAAGAAATATCCTAACGGTGTTCTTGACTTATCGTGTTCACAAAGCTCGGACGGACAGATGTACATACGAACAACCTGAAAACATAACGTCTGAAGCCTCAGCTATCACCAACATGGAGGCAGAACAAAGGGACGCCGTGATCTGACTAACAGTAACTGATGTCATGATAAAAACACGTCAGCATCAGACCGACCTGTCCTTTCTTTAACGTTACAACAGAAATAAGGAGGAAGGACACTGGGCTGACGTTAGGCTAACTCTGACCTTAGCTAGCTAGTTAGCTGTGTTTGGCTAACATAAACTAACGTAAGATGTGACTATAAATATGATGTAATATATCTGTGAAGACTGTGACAGTTCCCCAGCCGTGTCTTTAAACCATCTCTAAAATTTGCATTTTTTTAACACGCACAGGACAGGAAAAGTGAAAACTGTTCTGAGCTTACTCAACTGTTATTGGAGCAAAGAGTGACGAGGGGCGGGGCTTAGGGAGGGTCCTACAGGCGATACATTACAGTCTGTTCGGTGCGGCCGTCTCTCTCTGTGCTGGACCAGTTTCAAAACCTATTGTTCCCATTGGTCACTTTGACACAAACACAGTCCAGGTTGTAAAGAACCAAACTGTCTTTAATAAAGCCTGACTGAGTGTTTGTTTTTAAATCTAAAGTGTTCACAGAGTGAAGCTTTAATGGAGCTAAATTTATTTAACTTAAACAGATTATAGAAATAAAACGTGCTGACATGAGGAGAGGAGGGCGTTTGGTTATTTAAATGGATGTGAGATGGAAAACTTGAGGTTATTAATGTATAAACCAGTTGAACACCAAACTATGATGAAATTAAAGACACAGCTCACAGTCATCACTGGGACAAACTGGGAAACAGAACCAGAGCACTGGGAAGGCAACACAAGTCCAAAGTAGAGGCGAGCAAACAGCCAACAGACAGAAGCAGATAGAAAACCATGCAGGCAAAGAATCAAAAAGGTTTATTGAACTAAATCAGGAATGTAATCAAACTTCTGACTGAAATGAATGAAAGAAAAAGAAATTACAAGTCTGGACCACAGTTTGCACCGACAGGTACAAACGCTATGAGCTAGTTTCAGTACGAGTCTTTATTCTGTCTACGTCCTACTGAAGCACAGCGGCTTCTTAAAGAGAGCAAAGGTGGAGGTGAGTAAATCTACCTGGGAGTTTCTACAGTGACGTTTAAAGGAGGAGGTTATTGATTATGATCAGTGCATCGTTCAGCTCGAAGCTTCTCTGAGAGCCGCGTCTGCTCAGTGCTCAGACAGCAGCTCCTCTGGATCCACGTCCAGATACAGATTCTCTTTTCTCCCTGACTAAACCAAATAACTGCAGTTTGTTCATAAATAAAAATAACAACAACAAAATAAACCAGTTCATTCATGATTGTGAGCGTTTTTACAACCCGGACGACAGCTGGAAAATAAAGTAGCTGATAATTGGATCTGGTGCCAGGTCAGCTCTGGCAGTTTGGACACTGGTTTCTTTAAGCAGACGTGATGTTGTTCCTCTTCTTCTTCTTCTTCTTCTGGTGTTTTGGTTCATGGTTCCTCCGTCAGGTGCGTCTGGACACTGCTCAGCTCACTCCACTTTGCTGTAGTCCTCCACGTGGCCCAGGACCTTCTTCCTCTGTCGGATCATGTGGAAGTAAAGCTGGGGGAAGACTGGGGGGGGGGGGGGTGGGGGTGGGAAGGGGTGTCAGTGTGTCACCAACAGATGGACACGTGTTTACATCACAACAACAACTACAGCATCACATCACAGCTACAACTACAACAGCATCAACAATGCTCACTTTATTAGGTACACCTGCACTATGCAGTCCAATAAGATACTTTATACAGTGGAAACTATGGAAGGTTTTAAGGGCCAAAACTTTTAATATGAAAAACAAATTATATAATTAAATGCTTAAATGAATAAATAAATAAATACATATATACTTAAATAAATAAATCAATAAATAAATAATCACATCATTTTTTGTTTCATAAATTTATAATTATATAATAAATAGCTTAACTAAATAATTATCATCAATCATTATCATTTTTTAATACTTACATAAAAAACTTTATATAAATATAAAAAAATCAATAAATACACATTTTTTGTTTATTACATATATAATAACATAATTAACTAAATAGATAAATAAATTCTTATATCATTTCATTCTTAAAAATATAGTTGTATAATAAAATATTTACATAAACAAATAATTATATAATGAAATGCTTAAATAAAGGAATAAAAGAATAAATAAATCATTAAATGCTTAATAAATAAATAAATGTACAAATAAATTTAACATTTAAATTTTCAATGTCTCATTTAATATGATTCATTTATGATGAAATGATTCAATTATAATTATTTGTTTATTTATTATATAATTATATATTTTATTAAGCTTTAATTTACATAGTTATTTATTTATATATTTACATCAGCATTTTGTTATATAATTATATATTTATCTACATGACCATTTAATTTTACAGTTATTTATGTATTTGTATATTTAGTTTGGGCCCTTTAAACCCTCTACAGGAATTATTTTTATTTTTTTTTGCACTTGACTTTTAATAGGAAGTGCTGTATTACTATAATAGTCATAGTGATATAATCTAGTCTCTGTATTCTGCTGACAGCATTTTCATTTAGGCTCCTTTCATACCTGACAACATATGGAAAAAAACTTTTTTATTTTATTTTACTGTCCCATGATACTTTGCGTCACGGTAACCTGTCTGTTTCCAGCTGACTACCTGAAGCTGCTGCTGCATGAAGTCTTTTATGTTTAAAAAAAAAACTGCCACGAAATGCCATAGCTAAAGTTGGTGCTGCCAGTGATGGAGACAGGAAGTGAAGGCGTGTGTGGAGACAGCACCTGTCCTCATCAGGTGGACTGATAACGCCCACTCAGGTAACACACCTTATGACTTTATATTAATATGATAAATATACAAATGTCAGTTAGATGATGGTCTGTACCAGAAATTAAGCATAACATTCAGTGACTTTTAATCTACAGTGTCGTCACTTCCTGTTTCTTCTCACTCCACGAGAAACAAAGCTGCTCTGTGACTTACGGGGAATGTAGGAGATCATGACGAGGATGAGGAAGGTGTAGTAGTCGAAGGAGAAGTTGTACTTGTTGGGGAGGGTGACGGAGTACAGGCCCGTCTTCTGCACGTACGGCAGCGCTGCATAGATGGTCAGCAGTTCCCCGGTCACTCCCATGGGATACAGCACGATGAAAAAGGTGTACCTGCAGCAGAGAGGGCAGAGGAGGAGACGTTACACCTCGTGAGGGCAGAGAAGGAGACCTTACACATCGTGAGGGCAGAGAAGGAGACGTTACACATCGTGAGGGCAGAGAAGGAGACGTTACACATCGTGAGGGCAGAGAAGGAGACGTTACACATCGTGAGGGCAGAGGAGGAGACGTTACACCTCGTGAGGGCAGAGAAGGAGACCTTACACATCGTGAGGGCAGAGAAGGAGACGTTACACATCGTGAGGGCAGAGAAGGAGACGTTACACATCGTGAGGGCAGAGAAGGAGACGTTACACATCGTGAGGGCAGAGGAGGAGACGTTACACATCGTGGGGGCAGAGAAGGAGACCTTACACATCGTGAGGGCAGAGAAGGAGACGTTACACATCGTGAGGGCAGAGAAGGAGACGTTACACATCGTGAGGGCAGAGAAGGAGACGTTACACATCGTGAGGGCAGAGAAGGAGACGTTACACATCGTGAGGGCAGAGAAGGAGACGTTACACATCGTGAGGGCAGAGGAGGAGACGTTACACATCGTGAGGGCAGAGAAGGAGACCTTACACATCGTGAGGGCAGAGAAGGAGACGTTACACATCGCGAGGGCAGAGAAGGAGACGTTACACATCGTGAGGGCAGAGGAGGAGACGTTACACATCGTGAGGGCAGAGAAGGAGACGTTACACATCGTGAGGGCAGAGAAGGAGACGTTACACATCGTGAGGGCAGAGAAGGAGACGTTACACATCGTGAGGGCAGAGAAGGAGACGTTACACATCGTGAGGGCAGAGACAGAGGCGTTACACATCGCGAGAGCAGAGAAGGAGACGTTACACATCGTGAGGGCAGAGACAGAGGCGTTACACATCGTGAGGGCAGAGACAGAGACGTTACACATCGCGAGGGCAGAGAAGGAGACGTTACACATCGTGAGGGCAGAGGAGGAGACGTTACACATCGTGAGGGCAGAGAAGGAGACGTTACACATCGTGAGGGCAGAGAAGGAGACGTTACACATCGTGAGGGCAGAGAAGGAGACGTTACACATCGCGAGGGCAGAGACAGAGACGTTACACATCGCGAGGGCAGAGAAGGAGGCGTTACACATCGCGAGGGCAGAGAAGGAGGCGTTACACATCGTGAGGGCAGAGAAGGAGACGTTACACATCGTGAGGGCAGAGAAGGAGACGTTACACATCGCGAGGGCAGAGAAGGAGACGTTACACATCGCGAGGGCAGAGAAGGAGACGTTACACATCGCGAGGGCAGAGAAGGAGACGTTACACATCGCGAGGGCAGAGAAGGAGACGTTACACATCGCGAGGGCAGAGAAGGAGACGTTACACATCGCGAGGGCAGAGAAGGAGGCGTTACACATCGCGAGGGCAGAGAAGGAGACGTTACACATCATGAGGGCAGAGAAGGAGACGTTACACATCGTGAGGGCAGAGAAGGAGACGTTACACATCGCGAGGGCAGAGAAGGAGGCGTTACACATCGCAAGGGCAGAGAAGGAGGCGTTACACATCGCAAGGGCAGAGAAGGAGGCGTTAACATGCATCTGTACTATTCACTGTTCCTGTAACATGTAAACATTCAGTGTTTTACTGTGTGCACCACAAACATCAGTGAGACTTCCTGCATGTTCACCCATCCAGCTCCAAACTCTGTCTCTGATGGACCAATGAAAACACACACTTCTGCCTTTCTCTAAAACAAATACATTTTTCAGATAAGAAGACATGGGCGGAGAACACAGAGCTGCACAGGCACCACAACACCATGAAGACAAGTCTGCAGTGTGGACAGTTTGGACTCAGGTTTTTAAAAATGAATGTGAAGCAGAAGAGAATATAAACTGTTGCCAGAGGCAGAGATACCAAAACATTTTTATCTCTTTAAAAACAGAGCGGTGGTGTTCAGGCTCTGACACGAGGAACTGAAATAAATCATTACCTGCTGACAAAAGCAAACACCACAACTGTATATTTAAAGCTGGAGTAGATCAAACACACCTTCCTCCTGCAGCCCCCCCTCTCTGTCCTAAGCCCCTCCCACCAGACGACCACGGGCAGATGCACGTGCTTCATACAGTGACCCAGCATTTCCTGTACCGGTTTAACTGACCGACTATTTATTGAGCCAAGTATGTGCGACTCCTCTACGATAGGTGGAGATATGCCCCCTTTCAGCTTGTTAGTATTGGACCTTTTTCCTGTTGACCTATTACGTCACAGACCAAACAATGGACAAACAAGTTAGCTACGGTTAGCTAGCAGCTAACTGCTACCATGGTGGACAACTTTACAGCTCTGTACATTTGGTCCGTCCAAAAAGTCACGGCTCTGGATGTAGATTTCTCCATGTTGTTACCGGCTTCTTCTTCTCTTACACATTTAATGCTATTGGACTTCCGGCTCAAAGCCCGGGGCGGAAACTGTGGAGCATGCTCAGAGCGCCTCGGCCAGTTTGGGTCTGATTGACTGTATACATGCAGGAGTCACATGATCTGGGTGTGTTGCCAACTCCAGCTTTAAGTAAAGAGGTGCTGCCTGTTGGAAGTTAAAAGGCTGCGTTCACCATGTTAAATTCCTCAGCTGTTCTGCACCATGACATCACGGCTACATCCAAACTCTAAATACACTGTAATATTAACATCAGGCCGAAGCTTGAGCTACTTAACAAGAAATGTAACGTATAAATAAAAAGGAATTCCTCCACATGCGCCTGAATATTTAATGACAGACTGAAGCGTCGGCTCTTTGGAGGACAGAGAGGAGAAGCTCACAATAACAAACCAGAGATTCACTGAGCTGATTTTCTTCCACAGAAAATAAAACCCTTCAGTCTCTTCTTTAACTCCAAACCCAGCGACGGTCTCTCCTCGTCCGTCACTGATTTCGTTCACAGATGCACGACCAATTTTTCTGCCTCTCAGGGTGCAACTCAAACTGAAAGTCGAACACCAACATAGAGACGGGCTCTTTTGCTACCTAGCAACAAAGACCGCGGGGAGGGAGCCACTTAACAACTGTTGCCTTGGTTGATGATGCAGATGAATCCCATTAGGCACACACAGACAGAAAGCTGTTTGTGGTGGAAACAGGATGATTTTCTGTGCATAAGATGAGTTTAAAAATAAAAATGATTAACTCATCAGTGTTGGGAGTCGTGTCTTTACAGACATTAATAAACCTCCTGAACCTTTTGTTGCTGCTGTAATAGCTTCAACGCACGACTACAGCGGCATAAATAAAAAAACGTTCTCTTAAAAATAATTAATGGAGCTATTTATAATTAAATAATTATATGGAGGATTTTATTCCAGGATGTGTCGGGCTGACATGAAACATTAATGCGTTCACATACACAAGACCTAAGACACATGTACACATCACATTCATTCATTCATCTTACACGTTACCGACACCTCAGATTATAATATTTCATATAATTATAACAGCAACTATTTTGCTTATCGTTTAATCCTTTGAATCATTTTGTGATTTACCGAAAAAGCCGCTGGTTCAAACTCCTTCAATGTGAAGACCTGCTGTTTTGCTTTGTCATATTTAATATATATATCTCTGGGTTTTGGAGTTTCTGTCAGACAGAACATGTCATTTGAAGACATCTATGGGCATTTTTTAATAGTCTGGAATTTCATAAATAGCAGTTTCATAGTTAAAGCTGTAGTTGGTAACGTTTATGAAAATAACTTGTCATATTTGATGAAACTGTCACATCGAGACAGCTGAACACCATCCATGTTTCTCAGAGTCAAATATAAATACTGCCGTGACTGCCTCTGACTCTGACTCTGCCTCTGACTCGGACTCTGACTCGGACTCTGACTCGGACTCTGGGGTTGATGTCCTACCTTGCCCATTTGATGAGGTACGGCAGGTGGTTGAGGAGGCTGAAGGTGTAGAAAGAGTAGCGGATGATCTCTGTGACGGTCCAGGCTGTGACGAACAGCAGCACGCTGTCCTCACTCTGCACCTGCGCACACACAAAGGATGATGGGAGGAGGAAGAGGCGGGCTCGTCAGCCTCGTGTCATGCTGCAGCACTTACTGAAGGCTAACACAGACTCTTCATTTCAGAACCATGCTGTTTGTTTGAGACGCTCAGAGATCAGATCACACTGCAGGCAGACGGTCACCATCAACAGACATCAGGTTAAATCAATGCAAATATGATGTTAAAAACGTCTCACAGTCTAAATACAGTCTCACACACACTGACGTCACACAGAGGACAGCCTGAGGAAAAGGTCAGTACAGCAGAAAACATGAGAATCATATGTTATTCACTACACTATAACTCAGAGAGCAGATTCATTCCTTCAACCCTACAGAGAGATGAGCTGACGTTACTTACACATCTCCTCCTCTCCCATCTATCAACAGGGCAAACAGCACATCAGCAGGTCACACACACTCTTCTGGAAAACACTCATCTATGTGTGTGACAGTTAGCTACTTAGTTAGTGAGACTCTTCATACCTCTCTGACGCTGTGTGTGACGGCCCAGGTGAGGAAGACCCGGGACATGACCTGGAATCCAGTCAGGACCACAGAGGACGGTACGATTCCTGAGACGGGACACAGAACACACAGAGACTGAGCTGCACACACTCAACACACAGAGACTGAGCTGCACACACTCAACACACACAGAGACTGAGCTGCACACACTCAACACACAGAGACTGAGCTGCACACACTCAACACACAGAGACTGAGCTGCACACACTCAACACACAGAGACTGAGCTGCACACACTCAACACACACAGACTGAGCTGCACACACTCAACACACACAGACTGAGCTGCACACACTCAACACACACAGACTGAGCTGCACACACTCAACACACACAGACTGAGCTGCACACACTCAACACACAGACTGAGCTGCACACACTCAACACACACAGACTGAGCTGCACACACTCAACACACAGAGACTGAGCTGCACACACTCAACACACACACAGAGACTGAGCTGCACACACTCAACACACACACACAGAGACTGAGCTGCACACACTCAACACACAGAGACTGAGCTGCACACACTCAACACACACAGACTGAGCTGCACACACTCAACACACACAGACTGAGCTGCACACACTCAACACACACAGACTGAGCTGCACACACTCAACACACACAGACTGAGCTGCACACACTCAACACACACACACACACACAGACTGAGCTGCACACACTCAACACACACAGACTGAGCTGCACACACTCAACACACACACAGACTGAGCTGCACACACTCAACACACACACAGAGACTGAGCTGCACACACTCAACACACACAGACTGAGCTGCACACACTCAACACACAGAGACTGAGCTGCACACACTCAACACACAGAGACTGAGCTGCACACACTCAACACACACACAGACTGAGCTGCACACACTCAACACACACAGAGACTGAGCTGCACACACTCAACACACAGAGACTGAGCTGCACACACTCAACACACACACAGACTGAGCTGCACACACTCAACACACACACACAGACTGAGCTGCACACACTCAACACACACAGAGACTGAGCTGCACACACTCAACACACAGAGACTGAGCTGCACACACTCAACACACACAGACTGAGCTGCACACACTCAACACACACAGACTGAGCTGCACACACTCAACACACACAGACTGAGCTGCACACACTCAACACACACAGACTGAGCTGCACACACTCAACACACACAGACTGAGCTGCACACACTCAACACACAGAGACTGAGCTGCACACACTCAACACACAGAGACTGAGCTGCACACACTCAACACACACAGAGACTGAGCTGCACACACTCAACACACACACAGAGACTGAGCTGCACACACTCAACACACAGAGACTGAGCTGCACACACTCAACACACACAGAGACTGAGCTGCACACACTCAACACACACAGAGACTGAGCTGCACACACTCAACACACACAGAGACTGAGCTGCACACACTCAACACACACACAGAGACTGAGCTGCACACACTCAACACACACAGAGACTGAGCTGCACACACTCAACACACACAGAGACTGAGCTGCACACACTCAACACACAGAGACTGAGCTGCACACACTCAACACACACAGACTGAGCTGCACACACTCAACACACACAGACTGAGCTGCACACACTCAACACACACAGACTGAGCTGCACACACTCAACACACACACACACACACAGACTGAGCTGCACACACTCAACACACACAGACTGAGCTGCACACACACTCAACACACACACAGACTGAGCTGCACACACTCAACACACACAGAGACTGAGCTGCACACACTCAACACACACACACAGACTGAGCTGCACACACTCAACACACAGAGACTGAGCTGCACACACTCAACACACAGAGACTGAGCTGCACACACTCAAAACACACACAGACTGAGCTGCACACACTCAACACACAGAGACTGAGCTGCACACACTCAACACACAGAGACTGAGCTGCACACACTCAACACACAGAGACTGAGCTGCACACACTCAAAACACACACAGACTGAGCTGCACACACTCAACACACAGAGACTGAGCTGCACACACTCAACACACACAGAGACTGAGCTGCACACACTCAACACACACACAGAGACTGAGCTGCACACACTCAACACACACACAGACTGAGCTGCACACACTCAACACACACACACAGACTGAGCTGCACACACTCAACACACACAGAGACTGAGCTGCACACACTCAACACACACAGAGACTGAGCTGCACACACTCAACACACACAGAGACTGAGCTGCACACACTCAACACACACAGAGACTGAGCTGCACACACTCAACACACAGAGACTGAGCTGCACACACTCAACACACAGAGACTGAGCTGCACACACTCAACACACACACAGACTGAGCTGCACACACTCAACACACACAGACTGAGCTGCACACACTCAACACACACAGACTGAGCTGCACACACTCAACACACACAGAGACTGAGCTGCACACACTCAACACACACACACACACACACACACACACACACACACACACACACAGAGACTGAGCTGCACACACAGAGACTGAGCTGCACACACTCAACACACACAGAGACTGAGCTGCACACACTCAACACACACAGACTGAGCTGCACACACTCAACACACACAGAGACTGAGCTGCACACACTCAACACACACAGACTGAGCTGCACACACTCAACACACACAGACTGAGCTGCACACACTCAACACACAGAGACTGAGCTGCACACACTCAACACAGAGACTGAGCTGCACACACTCAACACACACAGACTGAGCTGCACACACTCAACACACACAGACTGAGCTGCACACACTCAACACACAGAGACTGAGCTGCACACACTCAACACACACAGACTGAGCTGCACACACTCAACACACACAGAGACTGAGCTGCACACACTCAACACACACAGACTGAGCTGCACACACTCAACACACAGAGACTGAGCTGCACACACTCAACACACACAGACTGAGCTGCACACACTCAACACACAGAGACTGAGCTGCACACACTCAACACACACAGACTGAGCTGCACACACTCAACACACAGAGACTGAGCTGCACACACTCAACACACAGAGACTGAGCTGCACACACTCAACACACAGAGACTGAGCTGCACACACTCAACACACACAGACTGAGCTGCACACACTCAACACACAGAGACTGAGCTGCACACACTCAACACACACAGACTGAGCTGCACACACTCAACACACACAGAGACTGAGCTGCACACACTCAACACACACAGACTGAGCTGCACACACTCAACACACACAGACTGAGCTGCACACACTCAACACACACAGACTGAGCTGCACACACTCAACACACACAGACTGAGCTGCACACACTCAACACACAGTCATCTTAATGTTTTAATTGTAAAAGTCTAACCAGGGACAGCAGAGGCAAATCAGCCACAGATAGGAACCTTAATGCATCTACTTTGTATTTTACATCTAAAGTAATGTCTCATGCATTTGTCCCTGTCACATAAACAAGTTAATAAAAACAAACATATGTACGGTGGCCAACAGGGACAAACATGACACGAGAGCCCAAAACATTTACATCAGAAACAGCTGCAGCTTCAGAAACAGTGACACTTGAAAAACAAATTTATCCAGAACAAACACAAGAATGGAAACGTGCTGCAGGAGAATCTGTCTGTTTCTTCCTGCTGATGTTCTGGGTCTAATTCATTTTGTTTTTGGTTTTTGTTTCGTTGTTGTTTTTTGCATTACCAAAGAAGTTTGCACAAATAAGTGTTCCTTTTTACATCATCATGTCACATCAAGTGAAACTATGGTCAGGCACACAGAGGTGCTTTATACTGGGGACAGAAAGAAATGTCCAAAAAACAGGAAACACTTTGTTTATGACTAAGAACACTGAGTGATGTATAGAGACAGTTAATATGTGAGCTCTCAGATCTGTACAGACAGACCACAGGACTGAATGTTGATGCAGTGTCACCGACTGTCCAGCAGAGAGGAGCCTCGAGCTGTGTGTGTGTGTGTGTGTGTGTGTGTGTGTGTGTGTGTGTGTGTGTGGACGACAGCTGCAGGGAGTCTGGGTAATCCCTGATTAATCCTTCATAATGAAGAGAATGGATTGTGAAGCACAGTGAGGCGGCCAGGCGAGAGGCGCCGTCTCCTCACACATTAACACCACGAGAGCCGACAGCTTCTCCGCTCGCTCTTTGACAAACACTTCAGATGTTTGTTTGTCCGCACACATTTACATCTGAGACACAGACGCAATGTGTTCACACATCTGCAAACACAGTCTGAACGGTCAGAAGACACTTTTAAGACGCCTGTGATGACATCACTGACGTCACTCAGCTCCTCAAACACACCAAGTGACAGCAGAGCTCCATGATTCTGTTTAGATTGGTCCACAATACACTTTCACATCCTCACAGTTACGTTATTCGTCCCCCTGCTGCACAGATACCTGAAGGTAAAGTTCCTCCAAAATCACATTAAATCAATTCTGATAACTCAAATTCATTTACAGACAGCAGATCTGATTGGAGGGGATGCTGCTCCACAGTTTTGGTGTGGTTATGGTATCTATGGTGAAGGCTGTCTGTGAATCTTGTGGTGTGTTTTGATGGACCTGTGGAGTTTTTCTGGTGGGCAACACATGCACAATGTTCTCAACGTGGAGGAGGCTGAGCCCACAGCTAACAGCTAACAGCTAACGGTGCTAAACAACAGCAACAGTGCTGACAGAGCTAACAGTGTTAACTAGGGGGGAACCAACTGGTGGGTACTACGTCTCTGCACCAACGCCGTCCTGACACCAGTGATAACCACCGTATGAGCGCAGTGCAGTCTCACGACAGCGGCGTTTTGGGTGCCTGAAAACGCAACGTTTTGAAAACGGGTTCCAGAGTGCAACTTTTTGGAAACGGCAGTGTCTCCGTTGTCATGTAAACTTGCAATATGCAGTTCCTCTGAAAACGGAGACTTTTCGCACATGCTCATTACAGTTCCAGTCACTAGGCATGCACGAGAAAGTCGACCATCACAACAACAATGGCGAGCTCTGTTTATGCTGCTCACCCTGTTGATTTTATCAACGCTTCTCCAGCAAAGTGTAGATCAACTGTGGCAACTCCACCTCGTCGCGGTCCTCTCCGCTCCTCTCACCCACACTTGAGCACCCGTTCTGGGATACACAGTGTCGGCCCGCCTGGCCTGACCTCTACGGTCCTCCCTGGACGGATTCTCAAGTGTGGGTGAGAGGAGCGGAGAGGACCGGCAATGGTAATGTATAGTTACCTGGGCTTCATCAATCAAACTACGCGTTACTGCCCAACACTGATTATAACTATTTAATAAGAAAGTAGTATTTGGGTATAGCAAAAAAATAAAAATAAACTTCAGGTTGCAGCCTCTGCTCAGAAAATTAAACGGTCCTGAAACTGCAGCCTCCGGTACTGCAGCTTTACCTTACTCGATTTTGCAGCTCCGTGTGAATGGAGATATTTTCTGTTTTTAGAGAAACCATTGTCGTCTAAACAGGGCCTCAGCCAGTGAGATGCTCACATGTAAAAAGTGACCTGTGAGGACAGATGTTTTACAGACAGCAGTGAAGGTGAGGGTGGAGGTGAGGGTGAAGGCTAAAGACAGACTCACCTACAGCACAGTGCAGGATCTGTAAAGAAAAGATAACAGAATTACTCAACATGCTTCTGTCAGAGGAACAAACCACCACTTATCTTAACTCTGACAACACAGTCTGATAAAACACATAAAACACACTTCCTCTGGCTCTCTACATGTTTTCTTTTCCTGCATTCCTGCAAATATTTTTTCCTTTGGATCATGTGTAGTCACTAATTTGTTAAATATAATACATAAACCTTCCACTTGTTTTTGTGTGTCAAAAACAACTGACACTCTTTGTGCCATTAGTGTTCAGTCTGTGTACAGATTACTTCATGAATGGAGGATCAGTCTCCTCCTGCTGAGCTCCAGAGAGTCTGGACAGGATCAGTCCAACACCTCGTGCTGCTCTGTCTCTGCACTGTGTTTGTATCAGTGTGTGTGTGTGTGTGTGTGTGAATGCTCTTTAACACATGTGAGAAAATTAGATGATTCTCTTTGACCTCGTTCTGACACTCACAGTCAGCAGCTCATTTTCTGCCTCTATATTTGTATTGGGTTGAACTCTTATAAAAATTCACTTTAAAAACTTGCGTGGTTGTGTGTCTTTAACACAGAGCAGCTCCACACGTTCAGTTAGCATGTTGGTATGTTACAGAGGACATACCAAACACTGGACTGATAACGACACCATGCAGACCTGAACCCAACTCACATACCTTTAAAGGGATAGTGCACCCAAAAATGTAAACTCAGCCATTATCTACTCACCCATATGCCGAGGGAGGCTCAGGTGAAGTTTTAGAGTCCTCACATCACTTGCAGAGATCCAAGGGGAGAGGAGGTAGCAACACAACTCCACCTAATGGAGGCTGACGGCGCCCCAGATTCAAACGTCCAAAAACACATCATTGAAACCACAAAATATCTCCATACTGCTCGTCCGTAGTGATCCAAGTGTCCTGAAGCCCCGACATAAAAAGTTGTTTGGAAAAACCTCATTTGAACTCTGTTTTTAGCCTCATTGTAGCCTGTAGCTCTGACTGCCTCTCTGGGCACCACGCTCACGTGTGTGCACTTGCGCGACACCAGTGAAAGCATGTGAACACACATGAAGGCGGTGCTCACGTCTCATGGTCTCGCGCAAGTGCGCACACGTGAGCGCGGTGCCCAGAGAGGCAGTCAGAGCTACAGGCTACAATGAGGCTAAAAACAGAGTTCAAATGAGGTTTTTCCAAACAACTTTTTATGTCGGGGCTTCAGGACACTTGGATCACTACGGACGAGCAGTATGGAGATATTTTGTGGTTTCAATGATGTGTTTTTGGACGTTTGAATCTGGGGCGCCGTCAGCCTCCATTAGGTGGAGTTGTGTTGCTACCTCCTCTCCCCTTGAAGTGTTGTGAGGACTCTAAAACTTGTGACAGTGTTGGTATGACTCAGATCTCTGAGCTCGTCTCACCTCCAGAATGGCTCCGGTCTGAAAGAACTTGAGAGGCTTCTCTATGGAGTAGTACAGCCCGTGGTAACTTCCTCTGGCCAGGTACGCTCTCACCAGACCCACAGCGATCACCAGCCACCTGGACGGCACAGAGGGGAAGAAGAAATATCACAGGATTAGTCAATGCAGGAATTATGGAGAGCTACCAGATGAGCTTGTGTTGTGAGTGTGAGCTTTGTGTTTCAAATAAAGCATCCTGGGGTCAAAGGACATGCAGCACCACAGATTTAAGAACTGAGGAGTACTTTATAAAATGAGTCCTTCCATAGTGGGAGCTTCTTTGTGCTGACAGTAATCCTGATGAACAAATTAACTTTACCATTGGGAAAAAACTATACTTCGATGTACTTTTCGACACAGCTTTACTACATATGGTTTAATGAGGACTGTGCACCTGAACTTCAGAGAGAACTAACATATAGCTGGAGCACCAGGCTGCTGGCACACATAAGAACATTTGTTGTTACAGTTACTGTCTGCAATGCAACTTATTTTCCCTTCTCTGCAGCCCTGACACGTTTAATGACCCAATATTATATCAAACATTCTGGTAAGTCTTGACATCACTCCTCTAAACATTAATGAACTGAGCAGACTGAAGTCACATAAAGAAAAAATACTGTTTAATGTTTCTGTAAATATTAAAAAGTTAAGTTCACACTGAGTCAGGTTTGTATCTTTAATGGAGGGTGAAATGTTTCCTGATAATGGTTTCAGCTCATACAGTACAACAATAATGTAATGTAATGCATCAGGTTATTCAGACTGAGCTTGTCCCCCTGGACACAGAGGTCAGAGGTCAGCTGCAGAGCCTGTGGAGGTTCAGACAGTCTGATCAGGATCACAGTTTCACTTCACACGTTGGTGTCACTGAGTGAAGACAGTGATTAGTATCTGTTCTTAATCTCAGTCAGCAGCACTGATGAATATCAATATCAGAGCTGGTCGGGCAGAAACTTAGCTCGCCTGCATCTGAATGCAGACGCTGCATTTGAGCGGCGAAGACGTACGTGTGTGCTGACATGTGCTCAATACAAAGCAGGCAGTGTGAGGCCCATCAATACTGAGGCGTTCACAATGTGACCGGACTGGTTGGAGCAGAGAGCAAACAACACCCACTGTTCTCTTGTGCAACAGTGTCACAACCAGAGCAATAAAAGACACACAGAGACACTTCTCTGCTCAGGGTCAAAGGTCAGGACTGTTTAACTGTACTGGAAGAATCTGGGCCGAGCAGCAGAGCAGCGGAGGGTGTGAAACAGACCACTGATCTATATCAGCTCTGGTTTAACACAAATCAAACTGTGATCAGTCGACAAACATCCACAATCCATCAAATATGTTTTTCTATCTGACTGTTAATGTGAATAATCTTTAAATAAACTGCTGTTTACTTTAATCACAGATTATCATTATACTGTACTGTAAACATTAATCCTACATGCTGTTTACATATAAACATACACACATGCAAACACTGTGCAGAAGCACCAGGTCCATGTTGATACACTCAGTTTAAAAAGAACACTTGAATTGTATTCAGACAATTTATTTTATTTCATCTATCTTATTCTTTTACTTACTCATTAATCTGTCTTTGAGTAACAGATAAATTATTTCTATAGAATTTTAAAAAAAAAATCTATATTTTTCTATTTCTATTTAAATAACATAATAAATGTGTGAAGTGTGAATGTGTCTGTGACTCACTGATCTTTGTTGCAGATTAATCATTTATTCATCAACTCATCTGATTATGGACGAACTATTCCTGTAACTTTTGTTTCTTGTTTGATTCAAATTACATCTTTAAATCCTGCAGAGCATCTTTACAGCAGCCATTTGAATGTGTTTTTCATTTTATTTTTAAACCCCATTTAAAATCATTTTAAATAATCTTATATCTGCACTTTAGCTATTTTTAATGGTGATTTTTTAAATTGTAAATAATTTAGTCATTAATTTGACCTTTTATACATTTTTTCTTTTTAGCCTTTGATTGTAAATCTGTGTGCTTTAATATGTTTTATATTTTATTGCTCTGTAAAGCTCTTTGACTTACCCTGCTGTATGACATGTGTATGACATGTGTATGACATGTGCTGTACACATAAAGCTGCCCTGCCTATATCCTACACAGATACATCTCAGCTGGCTCTTTTTCTCTTTGTGCACATTATCATTCATTATTATTTCTGTATCATTTGTTAGTTGATGTTAGGACATTATTATTATACTGATATTATGGGGTGTGCACTGATATTATGGGGTGTGCACTGATATTATGGGGTGTGCACGGCAGGTGGTGTCTGTGTGTGTGCTGCTCGTTAATCTGTATTAGCGTCAGAGAAGCGCACTCCAAGTTGTCTGAGTGCTCAGCAGCATGCTAACAGTGCTTCCGGTTATAATCACCCACAGTCTGCAGATCAATAATCAATACTCATCACTGTGACGGTGCAGAGGGTTGATTTAGCTCCTGGTATCAATGCTGTGATGTTATATCCTCAGCTCACAGACACACACACACACACACAGACACACACACACACACACACACACACACACACACACACACAGAGCAGCAGCAGCGTTAGCACGCGGACGGAGGCTACATACCCCGCTGTCATAACAACGTTGTAGATGACGAGGTAGGCCGTGGCCAGGGCGCCGGGGCCCTTCTTCTTCTTGGCGGCCACATCACCGTGAGCCGCCTTGCTGGTCCCCGGAGCAGCTGCCGACATGACTACAACCCTCTGCGGTCTCTGGTCCTGGACGACGGCGGCTGACGGTTCACCGAGTCAGGAAACCAACACACCAACCAACGGGAGCCGGACGGTCACCTGCTGCGTACTTCCGGCTTCGCTTTTACGCGCGCTCACTCAAATATCACCTCAGAAACCGGACATTCAACATGTGACGTAGTTATTACGTCAAGACTTTTATTTAGACTATTTATTCTGACGTGAATTAAATCTGTGTGATCTTTCTCTTGGGTGGTGTTGTCGGTGTACAATAGAACATGAACTATCTTGAGCTTCCGTCGGACTCTTTGTCACTTCCTGTGTTTGTATGAGTCGCTCTTTGAGAGGCGCGCCCCCTGCTGGACGCCACAGGCTACACACATGCTGTAACAGCAGCTCCCCAACGCAGTGGTCTGTGTCATGGACTGAACTGAAGTCACCTGTGAATTCAGCAAGCACCGAGAGTAGAGCCCCATCTCTCTCCATACACACAACAATAAATATATACGTAACACATTTAAAAAACAAACAAATAAACAAACAGACAAACAAAAACACTCCTGGAGGAAAAACGTTTAGGAACATTTTGGTGATTGACCGTCAGAGGCTGTGACCTTCACCATGTAAATTCTGTGTCACTACAATAAGCTTTAAGAAATACACATCAGAGTTTTACACATTTATATTTCTCAAAATTACCAGATGTACATATATTTATATTTATAGATATATACTTATACTGTATACACATATTTTCTATTCTACTGACCCTGCGTTTGGAAAGTCTTTTTTTTTTCATAAACTTTATTCAAATCTTTAAGACAAGGTACAATACGATACAAATAGCTGTATCAACATGAAAGTACAGGGAGCACAGTGTTAAGAAGAAGTTAAAAAAAAAATATATATATATATATATATATATATATATATATATATATATATACAGTACAGGCCAAAAGTTTGGACACACCTTCTCATTCAATGCGTTTTCTTTATTTTCATGACTATTTACATTGTAGATTCTCACTGAAGGCATCAAAACTATGAATGAACACATGTGGAGTTATGTACTTAACAAAAAAAGGTGAAATAACTGAAAACATGTTTTATATTCTAGTTTCTTCAAAATAGCCACCCTTTGCTCTGATTACTGCTTTGCACACTCTTGGCATTCTCTCCATGAGCTTCAAGAGGTAGTCACCTGAAATGGTTTTCCAACAGTCTTGAAGGAGTTCCCAGAGGTGTTTAGCACTTGTTGGCCCCTTTGCCTTCACTCTGCGGTCCAGCTCACCCCAAACCATCTGGATTGGGTTCAGGTCCGGTGACTGTGGAGGCCAGGTCATCTGCCGCAGCACTCCATCACTCTCCTTCTTGGTCAAATAGCCCTTACACAGCCTGGAGGTGTGTTTGGGGTCATTGTCCTGTTGAAAAATAAATGATGGTCCAACTAAACGCAAACCGGATGGGATGGCATGTCGCTGCAGGATGCTGTGGTAGCCATGCTGGTTCAGTGTGCCTTCAATTTTGAATAAATCCCCAACAGTGTCACCAGCAAAACACCCCCACACCATCACACCTCCTCCTCCATGCTTCACAGTGGGAACCAGGCATGTGGAATCCATCCGTTCACCTTTTCTGCGTCTCACAAAGACACGGCGGTTGGAACCAAAGATCTCAAATTTGGACTCATCAGACCAAAGCACAGATTTCCACTGGTCTAATGTCCATTCCTTGTGTTTCTTGGCCCAAACAAATCTCTTCTGCTTGTTGCCTCTCCTTAGCAGTGGTTTCCTAGCAGCTATTTGACCATGAAGGCCTGATTGGCGCAGTCTCCTCTTAACAGTTGTTCTAGAGATGGGTCTGCTGCTAGAACTCTGTGTGGCATTCATCTGGTCTCTGATCTGAGCTGCTGTTAACTTGCCATTTCTGAGGCTGGTGACTCGGATGAACTTATCCTCAGAAGCAGAGGTGACTCTTGGTCTTCCTTTCCTGGGTCGGTCCTCATGTGTGCCAGTTTCGTTGTAGCGCTTGATGGTTTTTGCGACTCCACTTGGGGACACATTTAAAGTTTTTGCAATTTTCCGGACTGACTGACCTTCATTTCTTAAAGTAATGATGGCCACTCGTTTTTCTTTAGTTAGCTGATTGGTTCTTGCCATAATATGAATTTTAACAGTTGTCCAATAGGGCTGTCGGCTGTGTATTAACCTGACTTCTGCACAACACAGCTGATGGTCCCAACCCCATTGATAAAGCAAGAAATTCCACTAATTAACCCTGATAAGGCACACCTGTGAAGTGGAAACCATTTCAGGTGACTACCTCTTGAAGCTCATGGAGAGAATGCCAAGAGTGTGCAAAGCAGTAATCAGAGCAAAGGGTGGCTATTTTGAAGAAACTAGAATATAAAACATGTTTTCAGTTATTTCACCTTTTTTTGTTAAGTACATAACTCCACATGTGTTCATTCATAGTTTTGATGCCTTCAGTGAGAATCTACAATGTAAATAGTCATGAAAATAAAGAAAACGCATTGAATGAGAAGGTGTGTCCAAACTTTTGGCCTGTACTGTATATATATATATATATATATATATATATATATATATATATATATATATCACATAAAAAATAAATAAATAAATAAATAAAAAAAAAAAACACAAGCAGACAAAAAATGTGCAAATTATATAAAAAAAGAACCAACAGAGCAAGTAAGTAAATATATAAATAAATAACTAACAAAACAGATAAATGAATAAGAAAACATATAGCAGGGACAATATATTATCTGGCAATATGGTCTCCAATATCTTTTAGTAGGCTGGATGTCTTGCAAGCTTTTTTGTTTTTATGTACTTTACATACAGAATCATAAAAAGTCTTAAGTTCAGCATGAAACAAAATTTAATTTGGGATAAACTGAAGAAATCTGGCTTTATGAATATGATATTTACCCAACAGACACAGCAATTTTATCACACTATCAATTTTCTTATTGTTAGATTTGACACTCAAAAACAAGACCATACTTTCTGTAATGGTGACCAAGACCTTCTGAGACTCCCAAAGTAATAAAGATATTTGATTCCAAAAATTAGAAGAATGTGGACATCCATAAAATAAATGAGAAAAAGACTCCACCTCTTCTTTGCAGAAGGAACATAAAGGTGACACGTCAGGTCTAAACTTGTTAATGAATTCATTGCAAGGATAGTATCCAAGCAAGAGTTTGATATGAACTTCTTTAACTTTATCGGGGACAAGAAATTTGTTAAATTCTCGGAAAGTCTTTTTTGCTTAGGAAGGTTCCTAGCTGAGTGAAATGACCCGGAAGTATTTTAGCGGCCGCCATGATAAGAGCTGTTGGAATTCTCTAAACATTAAGGAAAGGAGGTTCAATGCTTCCTTTCAGATCTCCTTTAGCATAGGATACATCGGACCTTCCTAAGCGATAGGAAAGGAGATAATTCCATCCCACAAGTCATTGCGGCGGCAATATTTACGCACCATTCACAAACTCAAATGATTAGGAAAGAAAAAGACCAACATGACCGAGAAAGGAAGGAGATCACCATCTAAGTTACCACTGTTTATGAAGCATTATACATCTCGTGCCACAACTTGTTCATATGCAATATGTTTATGAAGCATTATACATCTCGTGCCGCAACTTGTTCATATGCAATATGTTTATGAAGCATTATACATCTCGTGCCACAACTTGTTCATATGCAATATGTTTATGAAGCATTAAACATCTCGTGCCGCAACTTGTTCATATGCAATATGTTTATGAAGCATTATACATCTCGTGCCGCAACTTGTTCATATGCAATATGTTTATGAAGCATTATACATCTCGTGCCACAACTTGTTCATATGCAATATGTTTATGAAGCATTATACATCTTGTGCCACAACTTGTTCATATGCAATATGTTTATGAAGCATTAAACATCTCGTGCCGCAACTTGTTCACATGCAATATGTTTATGAAGCATTATACATCTCGTGCCGCAACTTGTTCACATGCAATATGTTTATGAAGCATTATACATCTCGTGCCGCAACTTGTTCATATGCAATATGTTTATGAAGCATTATACATCTCGTGCCGCAACTTGTTCATATGCAATATGTTTATGAAGCATTATACATCTCGTGCCGCAACTTGTTCATATGCAATATGTTTATGAAGCATTATACATCTCGTGCCGCAACTTGTTCATATGCAATATGTTTATGAAGCATTAAACATCTCGTGCCGCAACTTGTTCATATGCAATATGTTTATGAAGCATTATACATCTCGTGCCGCAACTTGTTCATATGCAATATGTTTATGAAGCATTAAACATCTCGTGCCGCAACTTGTTCATATGCAATATGTTTATGAAGCATTATACATCTCGTGCCGCAACTTGTTCATATGCAATATGTTTATGAAGCATTAAACATCTTGTGCCGCAACTTGTTCACACGCAATATGTTTATGAAGCATTAAACATCTTGTGCCGCAACTTGTTCACACGCAATATGTTTATGAAGCATTAAACATCTCGTGCCGCAACTTGTTCACATGCAATATGTTTATGAAGCATTAAACATCTCGTGCCGCAACTTGTTCATATGCAATATGTTTATGAAGCATTAAACATCTCGTGCCGCAACTTGTTCATATGCAATATGTTTATGAAGCATTATACATCTCGTGCCGCAACTTGTTCATATGCAATATGTTTATGAAGCATTAAACATCTCGTGCCGCAACTTGTTCATATGCAATATGTTTATGAAGCATTAAACATCTCGTGCCGCAACTTGTTCACACGCAATATGTTTATGAAGCATTAAACATCTCGTGCCGCAACTTGTTCATATGCAATATGTTTATGAAGCATTATACATCTCGTGCCGCAACTTGTTCATATGCAATATGTTTATGAAGCATTATACATCTCGTGCCGCAACTTGTTCATATGCAATATGTTTATGAAGCATTATACATCTCGTGCCGCAACTTGTTCATATGCAATATGTTTATGAAGCATTAAACATCTTGTGCCGCAACTTGTTCACACGCAATATGTTTATGAAGCATTATACATCTCGTGCCGCAACTTGTTCACATGCAATATGTTTATGAAGCATTAAACATCTCGTGCCGCAACTTGTTCATATGCAATATGTTTATGAAGCATTATACATCTCGTGCCGCAACTTGTTCATATGCAATATGTTTATGAAGCATTAAACATCTCGTGCCGCAACTTGTTCATATG
>NC_135747.1:44764736-44989736 GCF_041903045.1 Epinephelus lanceolatus
GCAGACCCACGTCAATAACATCCGCCGTCGCATGATGACGTAGCCCAGCGTAAGTGCGGTCGGATTTTCTCAGCTCCGCGGTTCTCTTTTCCTAAAAGAAGATATCCAAGATGGTGAACATAATTCTCATTATGGGAAAATATCATATACATAAGAATAAATGGAAGAACAGTAAACCCTCCATAATCTGTTTTAAAAATGAAAAATTAATTATATAACATCCTTAAAGGTACTATCGGAAGAAAATCAGTCTATAAATGATTTATATGAAACCATGTCAAAGTCTCTTGCTCCTTAAGTTACAATCCTGTGTTGTTGTTTTTAATACGTTTAAAGCACTTTTGTTAAAATGTCAACCCCATGATTATTTACTTTTATTTTGTTTAAAAAAAAAAAAACTTTGTCCTGTTTTTTTTGTCCTTTTACTAAATATAAAAACTGTTGTTGAGATGTATAGGCTACAATGAATCTACACATAGAATGGAAATGTGTATGTATACATATTCATTTATGTGTTGTGAGCTTGTAATGTTTCAGATGCAAGTAAATGTTTCCTCTAAGTAGTTTTTGTAAATCGAAATGAAAAATAAAGTTTAACAAAAAAAAGGTCCAGTCTCATGCCAGATATCCTCAGCTGTAAACTCAAGCCAATAGTCCTGATGGTGGCGCTACAGCAAGCGTCTAAAGTTCAAAACTTTGAAAATTCATAACAAATCAACCATACGTGCTACAACTTCACAACTTTCATCAAACTGTAGCCCCAATACTGAAGAAACTTTTGTACATTTAAACCTATTAAAATTATGAAGTTCATCACTCTGTTTTTTTCAAAAACTGTAAAACTTCTTAAACCTATCTCCTCCCACAATTTTTGCTCAGTTGACACCAAACTTGCTACAGAGCATCTTCAGACTGTCCTACACAAACTATGTTTCTCAGATTTTTGATTTATCAAAAATTGAGCCTACAGTGCATCAAAATGTTTGACTGTAAATGGTACTGTAAACATATACATGCAAATTCTTGCCAAATAAATCTTCAATGTTCATGAAAAAAAGACAAAATTCTAGAGTCATGGTAGATGATGTGTGGCAAATTTCAGAATTTTATCTCAAAAACTGAATTTTTGACAGCATTTTGAATTTTGCTCTAATGTGAACAATTGGAGTCAATGTAAAAATGATAATTTTAAACATCAGTTTTTCACTTATGAAGCAAATCAATCATTGTTACAAACAAATTACCAACATCTCCATGCTGTCTAGATGCAATATGTGTATTTTCAGATTTTTGTTTTGATAACTGAATTTTTTTACAGTGGTTTGAAATCTGCTTTTCCATGCATGGACAGCTGCTAAACCTGCACGTCTGGCTTAGTCAGTTTGTGAAGCTACACATGAACTGTCACTGACTAATTACTTCAGTGAGATAGAAATTGATTCTTAGTCTCAGAGGTTGTGAGTTCAAGCCTCAGCTGATGCAAAAGGCAGATTGTGTTGCTAAATTCCTAAATGTCTTCCATTTCTTCTGCTTGTTGCTCAGAATTTCCTAAAAATGCCCGGACCCGACCCATCACTGCACAGCAGCTATAATTTAATCTTTGATTTTCTTTTATTCATGTAACATTGTCACCCTCCTTTTTCTGTCTGTGCTTTGAGCTGCTGTGACATGTGAATTTCCAAAGTGTGGGATAAATAAAGTTTTATCTTATCTTATCTTATCTTATCTTATCTTATCTTATCTTATCTTAAAAACCTAAGTTTTACACTGATGAACCAGAATATTTAACACAATGTTTTCCATTAAATACATCCAGATACTCTTTGGTCTCAACTGGGATGATAATATGTATTTTGTTATTATCAACTTTTTAAAAAATTGTTTTAACATGGTAACAAACAACAAACACAATAATGCACAACAGCCCTCAGTGTCCTCAAATCCCAGAAGCGCCCCTGGTGCAAACCAACACTGTGACTGTGAATAAAATAAATCCTGCCCTCATGTTCCTGTGTCCCCTCACTAGGTGTCAGTGTTTGACACGTCATGTATCTGTGATCTGACATCAGGCAGTTTTCCACAAGAGTCAACAGAGGTGTTAAATGAAGTGCCAGTTTAATAAAGATGCAGTGGACACACACACAACAGTAAGAGAGAAACACACAGATGTCAGGTGTCTTAATAACCTTCAGAAAACACTAATATGTGGTTTAATGATGCTAAACTTACATTTATGGATAAAATACTTTGCCAAAAATCATTACTACATTAATAATAAAACAAAGTTTTGTCTTCTTTTCTCGGATCCTCCAGGAAACCAAACACCAAATTTTCCCATAATAATGATAAAAATAATAATAATGATAATACTATTGTAAAGTCTTAGAGGTCTGGTCCATGTAAAATAATCTCTTGCTGTGAGAACAAAGTCAGAAAATTTGTCAGACAGTTTCAGATGTTCAGTTTGTGTTTATGTCTTTATATATATATATATATATATATATATATATATATATATATATATATGTATATATATATATATATATTGGCATGTAGTGATGTGCAGGGTCATATGTTTGAAGGACAAGGACACCTTTTTAACCTTAAAGGTGCGGGCGATACTTGAACATGGCTCTCACCCTCTCCACAACGCTCTGGTCGAACAGAGGAGCACCTTCAGCCAGAGACTGATTGCTCCTAAATGCACCACTGAGCGCCACAGGAAGTCATTCATACCTGTGGC
This sequence comes from Epinephelus lanceolatus, assembly GCF_041903045.1. NCBI lineage: Eukaryota > Metazoa > Chordata > Actinopteri > Perciformes > Serranidae > Epinephelus > Epinephelus lanceolatus. Next base: position 44,767,480 of record NC_135747.1, read on the forward strand.
CATTAAACTGTACAACTCCTCCCTCTGATGATCGGACTCATTTGGCTATTTATAAAACAAAACACACAATATAATTACTCATTCTTATTTCATTTATAACGCTACAACCATTTCATTGTATATTGTATATATTTCAGATTGTCTACTTTACTATTATATTATTTTTTTTTATTTTATTGTCTACTTTAATATTTTATTTTATTTTATTTTAATGTCTACTTTAATATTTTATTTATTTATTTCATTGTCTATTTTAGCATCTTATTTATATCTTCATCTTTATCTCTTGTTTCCATTCATGCTGTATTTCTATTTCTACTTTGCACGGAGCATTGGAATAAAAACAATTTCCCCCCGGGGATTAATAAAGTATTCTGAATCTGAATCTGAATCTGAATTACAGTTAGGTACATATGAGGAAGGATCCAACCTCTCTTCCAGTATATAACATTTACAGACTGATTCCAACATGTCCTCCTGACACATCGAACAGAGACACATCCTAATGAAATATGGCTCCATCATTATTATTATTATTATTATTATTATCATTATTATTATTATCATCATTATTAGTATTATGATTATGATTATTATTATTATCATTATTATTATTATTATTATCATTGTTGTTTTATTTGGCGACAGATTTGTCCTGCTGAGGAAATATAGTGTGGAGCATTATTATAAATGACAGTACCTTAAATAAATAAACACTGATTAAAGGCGGACATTAAAACCTAAGAGGCGTTCACACATTGTGTTCAGGCACCAGTGAGGGCAGCCCAGTTCCCGGAAGTGCAACTGGTGCTTCATGGACAAGGAAGAGATATTTGTTGAGCTGTAGTCTGGAGACCATATTAACTTTTATATCTTGACCCAGAGTGACTCCTGTTAACCCGACATCATGCCTCTGTTCGCACAGAATCCTTTCGACCAAGATGTCGGTGAGTGAAATGACGTTATTTTGGTGTTTCAGGCTGCGAGCTAACGGCTAACGACACCATGCTAACGTTAGCTTAGCTTAGCATGACTTCTTCACTTCGCTCTAAGTTTATTGATCAGCGTCAGTTTCTGTGACAACAACACACACAGGTGTCAGACACTGTGTCAGGGCACAGCTGACAGGCTACCAACGACTCCCAATAACTTTATCGATCAGGTGATCAGGATGAGATCAGAGAGTGTCACTAACTTCAATCTGACTCATGTACACGGTGACTGTGGGCTAACGTCATCTGATCCATAATCAGCTGATAACCGTTATACAGGTCGATTATTGGTGTGTGTGTGCCATGTGACGGTAACAATACACGGCTGGTTTTAATCTCCATCCATCCGGTGATGTTTCCGATCGATCGATTAGTCTATAAACTGCTCGTAAACAAGGATCCAGCGGTTTGAGATTATTCATGGAGTAACGATGGTCGCAGGAAATATCGCGGTATTCCAGAATTATGATCATTATTATCGGTCAGATTATCAAACAGGAAGTGTTAATAATCAATAAGTTAATTTGATCTCAACTTTGAGTCTGATTCCTGTAAACAGACAGGCTGACGTCATCTGATCCCAAATCAGCTGATAATAGATATATAGACTGAATATTTGTGCATGTGCCGTTTAGCAGTAACAAGAAACTTTATGTATAAATCACCTGTCACACACACACACACACACACACACACACACACAGCCCATAGAGCTCCACAGGGCAAAGTTATGACACAGACACAGTTTAAAGGAAAACACAAACAACTGAACATAAAGTTTTGCAAGACTAGAAGATTACAACAAGACATTGAAATATTAAAAAAAAAAAAAAATAATGAAACAGAACAAACTAAGAAAAAAGAAACAGATAATTAAAAGTCCACAGGATAAAAAGAAAGTAAGTGAATAAAATAAAAATAAACAGCAGGGATAAAATAAGGTTTAAAAATAACAATGGTTAAAACTCTTAAACTTTTTTTCCAATATCGTAGATAAGCAAATGTATACATTATGATAACCATCAATTTATAGATTAAATCTCCATCACTGTTTTTGAACAGTCCAAGACCTGAAGACTGTAGGTTTACCATCGTATAAAATCCTCATACACAAGAAAGCTGTTTTATTTTTTTGATTAATGGATTTAACAGTTGACAGAAAGTTAATCAACAGCTATTTTGATAATCAATTAGTTGTTGTTTAAGGTTTTTTTTTAGGCAAAAGTACCAAATATTCTATAGTTTCCACTCTGACTTGTGAGGATCTGTTGTTTTCTTCTGTATTAATGAGATAGTTGAGTGAATATTTTAAGGGTTTGAACTGTTAGTCAGACTAAACAGGGGATTCAAAGATGTTATCTTGGGATTTAAGTATTTGTGAAGGGCATTTTATTTAGAGATGTACAGATACCACTTTTTTCTTCCTGATATCGATTCCGATCGCTGAACCTTAGGTATCTGCCGATACCGAGTACCGATCCGATAGCAGCGCGTAAAAAATAAAAATGGATGGGCTATGAATTGTTGTATGTCTCAACTCCTAAAACTCTGTGTAAAATATTAAGAAATAAATACATAATAGTAGAATGAATGCCATAAAACTTTTTTAATTATTATTATTATCCAGTGTTGACACAGATCAAGACACAGGTTAAAGTGCAGCCACACAATTTGGTAAAAAAGACATTTGACATGAATGCTTTTTAAACTCTGCTCCGTTTCCGTTTCGTTTGCCTGTAGCGTGCATATGCGTAATTACGTGAGGCATTACCTGGTATCGGACTGGTCATAGGCTGTACTCGCTGATACCAGATACCGCATTTTAGGCAGTATTGGAGGCATTTCCAATACTGGTATCGGTACAACTCTAATTTGAACTGTTAGTCAGACTAAACGGGATTTAAAGATGTTGTCTTGGGATTTAAGTATTTGTAAAGGGCATTTTATTAATCAAACAATTAATTGAGAAAATAATCTGAAGCCCCACAGATGATGAATATAATCCTTAGTTGTCTTTCAGTTAATTGTTTGAGCTCTCGTTAAGACTCTTTGGTTTGGCTCTAACGTCTCAGCAGTTTGTGTCACACACATGTCTTTTCTCATCATGTTATGTAAAGTTTCATGCAAACGTCCGAGGTCATGGCCCTTATCTGTCCCTGTAACACCACAGTTGTTGTGTGAGGACACAATGCTGCCCTGTTACACTCTGTGAGTGTCAGGATGATGATGATGATGAGTGTCTGACTGGGCTTACTATGAACTGGAAATGTGCATCTGGGTAATTTCCTGCTGACGTGTTATGAAACAGTGGTTTATCACCACCACATATCGAAAGTGTTGTCTTTTCCTGGTGTTAACAGCTGTGTCACAGTGAGGTGATGTCATCATTTAAACTTACCAGACTGTTCCAGTTGATAGATTATCTGCCTTCACTCAGTCATTATGTCCATGTCACTGAGGATTATTAATCTGTGAAAGCACCAACAGTAACTAGTTACCTTACGTTAGAGCTGCGCCATAAGTGGAGAAATCATATATCGCCATATTTTTGTGACCAAATGTCTCATTATTGATATTGTGACAATACAGGAGGGTTGATTATTGGTGCTTTGACACAATATTCACACAGTGAGATTTTTGATGAATAATCATGTGTAGTGTGAGTGTGATTACTGAGTGGTAAGTGTAAGTCATAGAGCAGCTACGACAGTCTGGTAAGTTCAGAAAATGACGTCACTTCACTGTGACGCAGCCTTTAGATTAGGAAAAGACGACACTGATGATATTATGATATCCTAAATCTGGGACGATATCTAGTCTCATATCACGATATCAATATATTCTCCAGCCCAACCTCACAATATTGATATTGAGATATTTGGTTAAAATATTAAAAAAATTTTAGTGACTTTTGCAGCTTCTCAATAAGTAGAAATAAATAGCCACCTACAGACGCCATAACGGGAGATATGATCAACTCGCTGTCTTTGGTTTAATCGTGCTCACTATTTTATGATCCAGGAGCTTCAGTTAGTTTATGAGTCGATTGAAATGCAGGATGAGGCTATAAACTAATTGTCCTGACTGTCCCGTTAAAATGAAAACTAAAATCTACAAACATTCCCAGAATAAATAGGCCTTAACAAAGACACAGTTCAAATCACCAGAGTATTAAACAACTTCATCAAACAATAAAGTGAGATGAACCAAACACACAGCAGTTAAAGACTGTAACCCTGCACATTCACCTCAGCACACCTGCCTCTAATTAAAGGTTCCTGAGATGCCAGGTCATTTAAGTGACTCAAAAAATAACAGGAAACTAGAAGGACTTGGTAGAAATGTCTCTGACAGTAACATTTGATTTTCTCCACATCACCCAGCCCTGATTAAACATTAACTCTGTGGGAAAAGGAGCAGACGTGCTCCCTCACAAATCAAATCTAAAGCCATTAATGATGAGTGTATTTATGGTTCAGACTGTCACCTCCCAAACTGTTGATGAGTTAAAATGCTCCAAGGTTAGGATGGTTCACCTCCTCCACTAGACTGTTCACAATGAAACTCTTCTCAGAGTCTTGTAAAGACTTGTCTTCACTTCAGGCCGACAGGTTTTAGTACATGAACCAGTCCTCAAACTGGTTGATGTTGATGACTGTAGCCCTTCCCTGCTGTGACTGGCGTGTCAGTCCACAAACACATGATGGCAGAAGACAAGCCGTCGTGATGCCAGTGAATATATTTGCTCACTGGATCATATGCTCTGTGTCCCTCTCTTTGCCATATCTCCAGAGAAGGCAACCAATGAAACCAACACAACAGATGACTGGGGCCTAATCATGGACATCTGTGACAAGATTGGGACGACAGCCAATGGGTACGCTGGAAAAAGGCCTGTGGATGGTCGGAGGACAAGAGCATCTCTGTGGATCAGTTAGCACCTTATTAAAGTACAGTATATCTGTATGAGGTCAGATCTCATCTTCACTGAACTCTGCTGTTGTGTTTCAGACCAAAGGACAGCTTGAGATCCATCATGAAGAGAGTCAACCACAAGGTGCCTCATGTTGCCATGCAGGCCCTCAACGTGAGTGTGTTACTGTGTTTATGTGCCGCCTAACTCATGCACATCCTCCCCACTGATTCCCCTCCAGTGTCTGTATACTGGGACAGAGACAGTAGTGCTGGTGGCCTGATGGTTTGGTCAGACTGTACCTGTAGCTCCACCTAACTGTGCACAGAAACATGCTGACTGTGATTGTAATGTCTTGGCTGACAGCTGCAGGCAGCTCCAGCTCCACAGGTCTCTCTAACACACTGTGTGTTTTTGTCTTCAGGCCATGTTCAAAATAAACATGTGAAACCCAAAGTAAACAAACATCTCTGTAAACAACAGAAACAAGTAAACATCAGGAGGTTTGGACGGGTCAGACTCTGCACTCCCATTGAACTCTGAGTTTAAATGAACATTCACCGACATGATTCAGCTGCAGTGGAGCTGTGATTGATCTCATGTTCCCGATGTTAAAGCCTCGCAGGAAAGTGGAAGATTTAATTCTGGAAGGCTGAGAAATCTGAGAGCTGTTTCTGTGTCTGCGTCTGAGTCATCATGAGCAAATACTGCCACATGGCCCGCTCTATATTTAGCTCTCTGCGTTCACTCATTCAGATAATTAAATCCCTATTGTCATTAAAACCATTTATAATTACCAAAGCTTCACCTGCTATTAATATGTGCTATGAATAATTCAGTCATGTGAGGAGGAGGAATTAAATCCTGCTCCTTGTTTCCTCCTCTGTAATGAAACATATTCCAGCTGTTTCACCTGATGTTATTTACAGTGTCCACCTTTTCTCTCACAGCTGCTCGGTGCTTGTGTGTCAAACTGTGGCAAAATATTCCACCTGGAAATCTGTTCAAGAGAGTTCGCCAGTGAAGTGCGGAGCGTGCTGAGCAGGGTATGTAAGCCTCTCCTCACTGTTCTTATTTTATAACTGTATCTGTCATGTGTGTGAACACTCTGATCTGTGTCGCTCTTACACAAAGAGGCTAACTGACTGTTTCCACCATTTCGTCCTTAAAAAATCAAAAACACACCTTCCTCCTGCAGCTCCTCCCTCTCTGTCCTAAGCCCCTCCCATGAGACGACCATGGCCATATGCACACGCTTAATGCAGAAACTCAGTTTTCATACATTTACTCAAACAGTGATTTATTAAATCTTATTTTATTGTGGAGTTTTGCACATTGCACCTTCAGCCTCTCCTCGTCCAGCTCTCTCTCTGTTTATCAGATGAGACCAGAATTAGCTGTTAGCCACCTCGCGGTCCCTTCGCCTCGCTCCCTGCCGCTGGAAGGTGAGCGGGCATTAGCTCATCAGATGGACCTGTGGCTGGCGGCTGTAGTGGCTCAATTTTTGGCCAGGGCAAAGGCAGGGCAGTTGTTGGCAATGCTGGAACAGCAACTTTCTCTGCAGGATTCTCCTCCATTGAATCAGGCTTTCACTGAAGAGACGTTCACGCTCATCTGCGTTTGTAGAACAGCCAACAGGAAGGCCCTCTCTCTAAATGAGCTGTGATTGGACAAAGTCCTCCGTCAGGGGCTAAACTTTTTAGAGCCAAGAGAAGGAGCAGAAGTCTAGTTTCCTCTCAGACCACTTGAATTCCATTAACTGCAAAGTTTATCACGTAATTTTTCCCCAGTGATGCCAGAATAACCCCAGCTTTAACTGTGTTGGAGCCCTTTTATTGGGCAGCTATGAGAGTCTCCTTGTGTCATAAAACACAGCAGATAGTGGCACAGCTGACTGTCTGTGTGTTCTCTGCAGGCCCACCCGAAGGTGTGTGAGAAGCTAAAGGCTCTGATGGTGGAGTGGGCTGAAGAATTCCAGAAGGATCCACAGCTCAGCCTGGTCAGCGCCACCATCAAGTCCCTGAAAGAGGAGGGCGTCAGCTTCCCCTCGCCGTCCTCACAGGTATGTTTACATCATAACGTATGTGGAAGTTCCCGGTTTTAAAATCCAAGATGTCCTCCATGTACACATAAAACCTCTGAGTATTTAGCCTGATATAGTTCATCCTCTCATAGAAGGAAGAAACCGTATTCTGGCAAACTTTCCAGCCACAGCCAGATTTAGCAGCACTTTGTTGCAGTCAGTTTGATCCCAACACTTTGTTATGTACTGGAAACATTTTGACTTCCTTCAGCAGATGTAATTTGTTCACAGTCCTCCGTTACGCTGCTGTGTTTTCTCCCCATAATTACAGTTCAGTCCACAGACTACAATAACAACAACAGTGTGTGTGGATGCTTCTAGTCTGCCCTGAGGCTGTCGTTACAGCTGTGGTTTTACTGCAGACCAGTGTGAAGGTTCAGGTTGGGTGGAGCTGTCTGCATTTGTGCCTACAGTGGTATTTCTTCTGCACATATTTCCCATAATTCTGTGGATCTGTGTGTGTGTGTGTGTGTGTGTGTGTGTGTGTCTGAGGATCAGGACTGTCCTCATGCTCATTGTGGAGGGAGCTTGCTTTCCTCTGGTTCCTGCTCTTATCCTCAGGTCATCTGTTTGATTTATTGTGTAACGACCTTACGTGTGTGTCAAAGGTTGGTTTGGACTTTGCTCTCAGGTTGTTGTAAAGCAGCCGACCTACAAATGTATCGTCTGTGGTCACCGTCTCGCTGCAGCTGGCGGCTTTGTTGTGTGTTGAAGTCTTTACTTCTTTAGATGTTGAATGTTGCATCATGGTAAATTCAGTCCAGTTCAACATCACTGCAAACTGCAACCTCTGTAATAAACACAGAGAAGTGCACAGATCTCTGCCAGCCGGCCGTCTGAGCTGGTCGCAGCCTCTTTAGAAACATAAGAGAAGCTCAGAAAAACATGTTCCTCGTCTATTTCTGACTGAGCCTCGGCACTTTGCACAGAGCAGACTGAGTTCTCCTGCTAACAGGCGCTGAATGTGAAATGTAGGTGTGATGTAATTATGAGGATGAATGTATTTTTAATAACTAAAACACAGACACAAATCTTTGATCTGTCTCATTCATAACTGGAGTTATAATGGTGTTAACTTTGCCTTCAGGCTTCAGCACAACAAAGTAAAAAATGTGACAACATAAACTACTTATTTACGTATGGTAGACACAAACAGTATCAAGGTAACATGACCAAATCAATCTGAAAGTCGACAGAATCAGACAGGCAAACGCTTTGCTTCTCAAACGCTCCTCTGGCATGACGCCGTGCTGCAGACGGAACAAAGCAAGCTGCGGCGATGGCAGCTGGAACCTGGCACAGCTGTGCCTGGCTTCCTTCTGATGGAGAATATTCACCAAATCCAGTGAACAGACAGGAAGATGTGCCTCAACCTCAAATAGTTCACTTTGCTCCAGCCAGTGGGCAGTGCTGGGTTTTAGCTCAGCTGTGTTCACGATGGCGGGCAGGTCACAGACGTTCTCATTTTACAACTTAAAATGTATATTTACCATCACAGTCAAGAAAGCAGAAACGCAGACTTATTAATTTTGTATCGTGCCTGATGTCAGTGGATCCTAACATATCAGGTATGGTAATTATCTGCAGATGTTCTGGTTTAAATTAAGGCCAATCTATGGATGTCAGTGTTTGAGCCACACTGAAGGACTAAATGTGGCAGCAACAGACAGGACACCTCGTGGTTTTTAGATGATTTCTGTTGAAACTTGCTGCACCTACTGACCAGTTAGGAGCAGTCAGCAGTCAGTAATGGTATAAAACCAAGCTCCAGGAACAGCTTCAGGCTCTGAAGCTGATTTGACAAAGAAGCTGAATCGTGGAATCACAACTTACAGGTCTGTCACGTGCTGTGGAGCCTAAAAAGACATCTTTCCGTAGACATTATGAAAGAGACATCTGTAAATCTTTGGATACATTTTTTTTGAGTCACAACTCCTGTGAAATGACTCATTTTAGTATCAGGAGTTGAGTCAAACTTTTTTGGTTTCATGCGCCACTGATCAGCTTTCATAGACATACATGGATCCCCAGCTCCACTGCTGTTTGTAGTGTCTTTATAATGTTCATCCATGTATAAAAATGTCAATAAAACAGGTTGTTCAACAATCATGAATCACCATGACCACCAGAGTTCCTTCAGAGTAATGAGTAAAAATATGTATATATACAAATCATGGATAAAAATGAAGTACAGGCAGGCGCAGCAGGTGAGACCAAAAATCTTTGGTGGTGGAAGGAGCATGTTGAAATGTTTCCTAAGCTGGCAGCGATTGATGTTTTCACCATCCAGTCAAAGAGACGTCTCCTCCGCTGGAATTGGGATTAACAGGTCACGGGAGTTTTATTAACGAGTGTTGGTGTGTGCGGGTTTTCAAAAATGGACCCGTGCAGGACTCTGACAATCGTAAATGTACACACAAAATATTAGGCTGATAGGTCCAGTAGTATTTGTTTGAATACTACTGGACCTATCAGCGTAATATTTTGTGTGCACATTTACGATGATGCCCTCCAGGCTGTCACATGACAGATATTTAATACCTCTCTCTCCACAGTGTCTTTATAAAGGTATAATTTATGGCTGCACTGTACAAGTGTCCAGTTTGATCCATTGTCATCTGTTCATAGTGTGAACAGACGCCTGAGAGCCTGGATTAATAACAGTCATTGTGTTGTAAAGGATGTTGTGTGGAGGGCTGTGTAACCTGCCTTAATGGAGAGCAGGTGGCACACGAGGCCAGTGCATGTTGTTTAATCTGTGTCAGCTGATGAGCAAACAGCAGCAGGTAGTGTGACTCAAGCTGTGACTCCTCTCTCAGTATTTACCTTCAGCGATTATTCATGCTGAACTTTAACGTCGCTCATAAACAGCATGCAGGTAGGTTTTTTTCCCCCCGTGTTCAGCCGCTCACCATCAGGCCGTGTCAAACAGACCAGTGTTCCAGTCCCTGTCGTTTAACGCTCTGCTGGTCATATTTTGTTGTCTTGCTGCACAGTGTGTGAAGGTCAGCTGGAGCAGCATGAACAGTTCAGTGCCAGTTTTAGATTAAATGAAAGCTCCACCCATCAGGCGCCGGTGCTCTGTAGTTAGCTCCTCTCTCTTTGGATGAGGATTTCAAAGAGTTTTCACACAGTCAGAGACCTGTTTAGAAAAGGAAACAGCCATCTGCCTCACGTCCCCAGTGATAAACAAGTGAATGGAAGTTCCACATTTATTAAACTTTCATCTGCAGTTTCCAATATTCACTTTATCACTGTGCACATTATTAAGCAGGATGACTCTGTTGTTCCCTCAGTTCCTTTTCAGCTGCAGCACCAGAAACATTTGTTCTAACATTGATCTCTGTGTCGTGTTGTCATGTCAGCAGGATAATAGTGACAGACTCCTCAGTAGACGACAGTTTGGGTCCTGCACCCTGTAAATCTGTACGTGGGGAAAGAGACACTGGGCCAGCAGCTATCAGTGTTAATCACATGTTCACCTTAGAGTGAAGATCATGAGACAGCTGTTTGTGTCTGAGGGCCAGAGCCTTGTCTCTGACCAACATGTAGTACCCAACATGAACTACAGGTGGCAGAACAGTCAGTGGAAATACAGTTTTTAAATGCTGGTCTGTAGTGCTGTGCAAGTACACACACACACACACACACACACACACACACACACAGAGATGTGACCTTATCTTTCTATATTGACCACAGGGGTCCAACTCAAAGGGCAGCACGACCGCTGTGAGCAAAGCATCCGATGATGACAACCTGGCCAAAGGTAAAGTGAGGTGCCGTCACTCAGCTCTGCACACACCTTCATCATCATCGTCATCATCATCATTATCATCATCATCATCAGCATCAGCACTGCAACAGATACATATATTACAACTACTGTACTGCATGTTTAAAGGTTATGATTATCAACAGCTGTGATTACATGAACAATATTTAGGATTAAATCATTATGATTAGAGACTCCAACTTTTCCAAGTGTGTACATGGATCCTAAGCTTTTACCGTAGCATTTAATTACAGTCCAACTTTTTTTGATATGCAGAAAGTGGTTCTGCCCGCTGTGAAGGGTCCCTAAACATCTCACATGCTGACTATCAGTAATTTACTGAAGTTCCTTAAACACCTCACATGCAGGCCAGTGGTAAAGACAGAAAAATATTACGTCTAGTGACTCCACTCTGCAGCCTGTAGCAGCAATGTTACATCAGCCTGCTGTTTTAAAGTCAGACAGTACAGTTATTAATCAGAGCAGTGACATCACATTAGCAGAGTGCTATTTTTTATTTATTTATGAGTCTTTGAACTCTTCAGAGGAAGGTGTGTAGAAACAGCTGTTTCTGTACCCATGTTGGGCAAACGTGCAGAACAAATATATTTATTCCAACCTGAGAGAAACGATTGGATTAAACATTTACATGGTTATTACAGTAGGTACTGATATTCTCCTACTGTACAGATTATCAAGCACTAACCCTCACAACTTAGATCCGGTCAGTCTCCTCTTACTGACGTCATTACATGAGGCGTTTTTATTCTGATTATTAACAGAATATCAGGGTCCATGTAAACAGGCCTAATTAGTGCCAGAATAAAGTCCTGGTTCTCAGGATTGGACCAGTTTAAATTGATTTTATTTTCTCGTTAATCAATAGGTTGTTGTGTTGCCTGTGTTATTGATTATCATCTTCCATCTCAGCAGAATTCTCAGAGCTCTCTGTATTCCTTTGTGTTGGACATTTGACAAACGTCCTCTTCTTCTCTCTCTTATCCTCCTCCTCCTCCCCCAGCCATCGAGCTGTCCCTGCAGGAGCAGAAGCAGCAGGCTGAGACACGGCCCCTGAGCGTGACCTCTGACCCCCCAGCCTACACCAACGGTGGTGGGGGGCAGGAGGTGCGGAAGGTGCGAGCGCTGTACGACTTCGAAGCAGCTGAAGATAATGAGCTGACATTCAAGGCTGGAGAACTCATTCTGGTTCTGGATGACAGGTAATGATTCACACGCGTCAGATCATGACTCAGCTCTGCTTTAACCCTGAAATATCAGTGAGACCACCACTGCTGCTGCAGACGCCTGACAGGAAGTGATATTCTCAGGAGAGTTGGAGCTGGGTCGGCTGAATTCAAGTCTCTATTCCAGCAGCTGAAGGTCGTCCTCAGACCGTCTGCCATTTTCTGCTGTCTCTCTTCGGTCCTGTTTTTACTTTAAACAAATATGACGTCATGTCACTCTTTGATCACTACAGAACAAACAGTACAAGAGGCAACTTATTTCCAGCTCTGCATTTAAATGATATCAATACAGGCGTGACAAAACTGATACAAAAATCATTAAAAGAAAAACCTTGACACCCCCCCCCCCATTAAGTAAAGCTTTGTTTGCATAAAAGAGCTGTGTCATTTTTAACAACCTTCCTGAGCTGCACTTTAAATATGCTCTAAATATTATAGATATAATTCTGTTCCTTAAATAAAGTCTGATCACTGAACTGAAAATGTGTTTCTTGCAGCTCAGTGACAGACACCATCAGCTCAGATTTCCTTTTTATTTCAGCCAATGTTTTCATGTTGTGATGCTCGGACTGGTCTGAAGCTCTGTCAGACACTCGGTATGACTCACTCTCAGAAGCTCGTACATTGATGTCTTCCTGTTTCATCATTTTGTTTACAGCGATCCAAACTGGTGGAAAGGAGAGAACCACAGAGGAATGGGACTGTTCCCCTCCAACTTTGTCACAACCAATCTGAACGCTGAGCCTGAGACAGGTCGGTCTTATTATTCGGTCTCCTTCAGCTGCACACAGGCCATTTACAAATCGCCATCCTCTGTGCTCCTCAGGTTTTTTATTTAAACTGGAGCAGATTAGTTTCAGACTGACGAACTGAACTTTTCCTCCGCAGTGACTTATGTCGAAAAGACGTCCAGTTCTGAAGAGACGAGCCTGGAAACCAAAGTTGAGCCTGAGCCTGTCTTCATTGATGAGGTACAACATGTCCTCAGTGCTCATGCACTAACAAACCCAATCACCTCTCCATCAATCAGCCTGAACCCTGCTCTCCTTTCTCCCCAGGCAAAGATGGACAGAACGCTGGCACTGCTGCAGAATGCAGATCCTGCAGATCCGGCTCCTGACGCTCCAGAGCTGATCCAGCTGGAGGGTGAAAACCTTAATGCTAGTGTAAATCTAGTCTCTCTGCCAGTGACAGACACAGACAGTGTTGGTTTAACTCTGCTCTGTTTCTGTTTCCCTCCCTGACTGTAAATATGTGAACAGGTGCGTGTGAACAAATGAACCCGCTGATTGATGAGAAGCTGCAGGAGATTGACAGGTAGCGTGTCATCAGTGTGAACATGGTGTTTTTATCAGAATTGTTCTTACAGATTTGTTTAAGGTCCAGCGAGGTTTCTGAGATTATCTAACATCCTCTTCAGCCACTGTGAAGTTCAGGATGTAGATAACCATGATAGTGCCTCAGCTGTCGAGACTTTGAAAGGCAATCTGTCGACCACCTGCACTGTTCTGCAAATAAGAAATGTCCTCATTAAATCAGTGTCTCTCTCTTTATGTTGCAGGAAACACTCAGAGCTGTCTGAGCTGAACGTCAAAGTTCTGGAGGCCCTGGAGCTTTACAACAAGCTCATGAACGAGGCTCCGTTCTACTCGACCTACTCCAAGATGCAGACGCAGTACGCTCCAGCCGGCTCAGCTGTGGCCATGCAGGTCAGAGAATGTTGTCCTTTGTGATGCTCAAGTCTCACTGCTGCAACAACACGTACACATTTTACTGATGTAGCTTTGCATCATTGGACACAATGGGCCCTATTGTAATGGTTTATAGCACATGGTACAGTACATGGTGCAGGTGCATTTAGGGCGTGTCCAACTCCACTATGCAAGTTAAACTGCACATTATCTGGGCACAGAGTGAAGAGGAAAGGACAAAGAGGTTATAATTAGTCCCTTTATTAATCTCATGTGTGTTCTGGGTGTAACGTGAGTTCAACCAATCAGACTTTTATCTCCCATTCCCTTTAAAAGCCAGGTGTGGCTCCACCTGACACACGCACACATATTTACATGGTGCATTTGGAAAACAGGAGCAGTGAGTGGTCTAACAGCAGCACACAACCAAATGAAAAGTGCTACCTGATCCAGTTTGATCATGATACAGATTTAGGCTGGGTTCTCAGGTGCTTTACATAGACATGCTGTTTACACTGGCTTTGTTCCCAAAGTAGACGTGACAAGGTTTGATTTATGACATGAGCAAGTATTTCATTGTAGGATTTGAAAAACTCCAAAAAGCTCACATTTCTTCAAGATTAGTACGGTTCACAGAGTTGTTTGTAATTCAAAGGGGCTCTATGTGAAATTCAGAGTGTATGTTGAGTTGTCTGTTCTCAACATAGAGGTGGCTGAGCTGGTGGCTAGCAGCTAACGGTGCTAACCCCAGAAACAGTGCTAAATAAGGGCAACAACACAGGCAGAGCTAACAGTGCTAACTAGGTGGGAGCTTCCACGATGACGTTGTCCTGATATCAGTGGTAACCACCATATGAGCGCAGTGCAAAGAGGTGGCAGTGAGATAGCCAGTGGGATACACACATGCACACACAGCTGGACCTGCTCACTGCAACAAACCACAGAGAAGCTCAGATTAAAACACAGAGGGAGCGAGACTCTGCTCAGGAGTCACTGCTGCTGTGTTAACGCTCTGACTGTCACATACAGAACCTTTAACTAAACGTCACAAACTGCAGCTGATGATGCAGCATGTCTGAGTGACACTGATGCACATGATGGTGACTTAAAGCTGATAAAATGAGCAGGCTGCATTTTTCTGTAGAGTGAATACACTGAGTTGATGCATGGTGGAGCAGCTTCAGATCAAATCATGTCAGACTGTTGATGGTGAGCTTTAGTGTTGTGCTGCAGAGTCAGTAACAAGCCAGCTCATACATAATTCAGAGATTGATTGAGTCAGAGGTCGGTGCACAGAGCAGGAGCTTCTCTCTTTAAGAAGAGGTGACAAACTGTACGTTAACTACCAGTGTGCTCGCCCACAGAGACTCTGCATAGCTCTGAGCAGACCGTCACTGTCCTCTATTGATTCTATTGATCTCCTCATGTTTCTATTAATTTATTTCATGGAGACAACAGATGACTGACACAGAGGAGAATCATCCACAGCGGTCACATGCTGACATCTTACTATTAGCCTCCATTATTTAGTTTCTCCATCCTACACAGTGTGTGTTATATTTGGCCAGCAGAGCAGTTGACTCTGGTGCTATCCTCGTCCTGATCGCCTGACGTTCAGTCAGCCTTTTCCTCCTCCCCAGAGAGCCCCAGGCTGCCTGGCTTTTCTTGGCAGCGGCTGTTTTCTCTGTAATGATTGATGTCACTGTCTCTCCTCTGAGATTTAGAAAAATGTCCACTTCAGTGGCCAGGCACTGCTCTATTTTCCTCTCTTCTCTCCCCCCTCATCATTTATTTTTTGTGCAGAGCACTGTAAAGTCCCCACCAGGTCATCGCTGCTGCACCTGCAACAACATGATTTAGTTTTACATAAGCACTTAGAAATAGAAACCCTGATTATACTATTCCTGTTTTATATAATCTTCTCTGACAGCTGTGTTACATCTTTGTTGCTCGTGCTCTTTTTTATCGTCTATATAAAGTGTGAACAATAAAGCAGCAACAACAGCTGACCTGCTGTGATCGTCTGGACTTTGTTTGTCCAACAGCAACCAGGCGGGTTTATATCTAACCTTGTGTTTCAGACTCACAGTCGTCAGACACTTTGCAGAGGACGAACACTGATGGACGTCTCTTTTTATTAGAGTTGCTGGGGTCGACCTGGGAGAGAGACAGATGATACGGACTTTATGAGGAAATCTTTTATCTGAAAAGATCCAATAAGGTTTTGGGCATTAGAGCTTTTATTTTTGTTGAATAAAAAGATCTGTGTGATGTGCTTGTTTAGCAGGTGAAGGTGTTTGCTGTCTCTCCAAGAGTCAGATGAGAGGATTTATACCACTGTAGTGTCTGTATCCTAAATATGAAACCACAGCCAACAGCCCTTAGCTTAGCTTAGCTTAGCTTAGCTTAGCATAAAGAATCACAACAGGGAGCAGCTAACATGGCCGACCTGTATGTATTCTTTATTTAACAGGTTAAAGTCTAAGTGAGATTTAAAATCTCTGCATCAGAAGCGACCTGTCCAAAACAAGACTGCAGTGTAAACATTGTGAGAATAAAAACAATCATGCTCTCATCAGTTCCTAAAGTCGACCTGCTCGTGTCCCTCTGGTCTCCTCAGGGCTACATGGGCCCCGCCAGCGGCCCCTACCTGCCTCCAGTGATGTCACAGGTTCCTCCTGCTCAGCCCTACAGTCTGCCCAGCGACCAGCCCGGACCGCTGCACTCACTCCCCCCTAACGTCTCCGCCCCGCCCAACAGCCAGGCTGCACAGCCTCCATACATGAGGTGAGAACACTGAAGACAAACAGTGACAGCAGCACACACACAAACTAATGACCTGTGAGGAGCAGATGAAGACACTGAACACAGGTTGTGTTTTAATGTTCAGTTTTCTCCACGTCTGTCGCTGCCTTCTAATCATCACAGTAAACAGCAGCTTGTTTTTGTCTCTGATCCAATAAAAGGTAGAAGCAGAGAAGATGGATGTATGAGTGGTGAACAGGTACCACAGTGTCAACACTGATCCTGTTGGCTGACCTCATCATGTTTGTCCCTGGACTGAGTCCCACAGACAGACAGACAGACAGACAGACAGACGCACAGCCTCCTCAGGCTGTATGTGTCTGTAACTGTAATATAGATTACATCAGTGCTGACTGATACCTGTGTGATGATGCTGACTACGATCATTGTCCAGTATCTGTGTGTATATATATATATATATATATATATGTATGTATGTATATATATATCTATGTATATATATATATATATATATATATATATATATATATATATATATATATATATATGTATATATATATATGTATATATATATATATATATATATATGTATATATATATATATATATATGTATATATGTATATATATATATATGTATATATATATGTATATGTCATGTTGTCACTTATTATGCAGATCAGCTATCATATTTCAGATTGTTGTTCAGTGCAGCTGTTGATGTGTTCAGCTGTGATGTGTTCAGCTGTGATGTGTTCAGCTGTGATGTGTTTCCGTCCAGTCTGACTCACAGGTTGTGATCTGTGGTATATACTTGTCTTCTGGTGGCTGTTCAGGCCAACATCCTCCCTCCCTGCCGCGATGTGCGTGTCACCGTTTGAAAAATCCCCTTCAGAGGACGACCTCTAGCTCAACAGGCAGAGTGTGCCTCAAGTCTTTGCAGCAGCTCAAGTTTGAGTCCAACCTGTGGCTCTTTGCTGCGTGTTGTCCACGTTGTCTCTCCCACTTGTCTCTCTCCAGCTGTGCTGTAAGAAAGGCAAAAAGCCCTTAGAATATAATCTTACAAATCCCCTTCATTACAGGAAACAACAACAACCTGCACACTGAAAATGAAAGTTTTGGTGAAGATGTGGATCGTACAGTGAGGCCTGCCGGCTTTGTACTTTTGGGTTAAATCGATGTTAAGATTTACAACATATAAACCAACTCTTGAATGCGTCTCAGAACAAAGCTCAGACTGTATATCACAGGACTTCAGTGCCTGATGATGATCTGTATTCTGCCAGTCGGAGTTGATCCTCTGATGTGTTCCCCTTCACATGAGCTTCTGTGATGTCATCGCAATAATGTTCAGCTGGAGCCGCAACCAGGCAGCAAATCATCATCCAGAGCTAAAGTCCAGTCAGGCTTCACGTCTACCAGTCAATGATTTTAACTCCAGTAGCTTCTGGGGAAGTTTGTGGATGTTCTCATAGATTTGGTTCGACATGAGAGAGAAAGAGATTTAAAGAGATTTAATTTGCTCCATGAAAATAATCATTTCCACATGTTGAGTCTTTACTTCCTGTTGGCACTAAGTGTCCCGTCTGTGTTCTCTTGACAGCACTGCGATGAACGCTCAGTACATGAACCAGGCTGCTGGAGCTCCTTACCCACACCAGGGGGGCGTGGCCATGGACATGTCGACCTATCACAACTCCAACATGCCTCCTGTGTCCTATCCTGTGGCTGCTCCTCCTCACCAGGCTCCTCAGCAGCAGCAGCAGCAGCAGCAGCAGCAGCAGGCGGCGTACTACCAGCAGCCTCTGCTGTAAAACTGAGACTGACTGCAGACCTGAGATCAGTTCACACCTCAGATATTTCACTGTCCAGTGTTCATTCAGCTCACCTGGTGTGTGTGTGTGTGTGTGTGTGTGTGTGTGAGAGAGAGAGAGAGAGAGAGAGAGAGTGTGTGTGTGTCTGTGTGTGTGTGAGTGTGTGTGAGTGTGTGTGTGTGTGTGTGTGTGTGTGAGTGTGAGTGAGTGTGTGTAAATGCTTTAGGAAACATTCCTTCAGCCTTTCTTGTGCCTGCTGAGCTGAACTGAACTGAACACGCTGAGTGAAAGGTGAAATACCTGAGGTGTGTGTGTGACGCAGGTGTGTTGTTGAGTCGGGACACTCTGTGTGAACGTCCTCAGCTACTGTACGTGAGGCTAAACACGGCGTCAGGACTTTTCTCCTGTCCTTCACTGCTTTTTCCTGACTGACAGTGAACGCAGCGCTGGTCTTCACCCACAGGTCACCACAGAAGAAGAGTTGGGTTTAAATCCAGGACCATAAAACGATCAGTCATCACCTCACTGACTCAATCAGCACGTCACACTTAACACAGAGCTCATCTAAACATCACTGTTTCTGAATTCAACCGAACTGAATCCACACGTCCTCATCTGAGGTTTTAACAGACGGTCGGGTCACGTTCACTCTGACGGAGGTAAACCAAGCGTCTGTTTCCACCTCGTCGCAGAGTAGCCAACACAGACTCTGGAAACGTTCAGCCACAGTTCAGTACTGCACCAAAACAATCTGATAAATATCACGTTAAGGGGGCGGGACTTATGATCAGCCAATCAGCGCCACAGGCTAATGCTGTTATCAGGCTGATGTCAGGCGGTGTGTCGGAACTAATGAGGACTAATAACAAAAATGGCGAGCACTATAAACAAGACAGGCGCTGCGCTCTACATCAACACGTCCTCTCACTGTCACCTGACATCGTCGTTTCTTTAACTTCCCTCCGCTCTGTGTCACAGGTGTGTCGGTGTCGACGTTAGATTCAGGCACCTCGGTCTGCACTGATTGGTTAAGAGAAATCAAATCTCCCTCCCACACAGAAATCAGTGGGAGTGGACGCAGTGTGAGACTGAAGATGAAACAGAGTGTCATGAGTCGACAGTTCAGTCTGACATCATGAAACTAAACCAGCAGGTGGAACATCAGCCTTTATGCAAACCTCCGCACGGCTGGTTTAAACTGATCAATGCTGAGGCGTATCTGTTCCATCAGATGCTTCAGAGACAGATGATCGAAAAACAGACGACAAAATCTTTGCACAGACGTGTTCTGCAGAGAAAATCATGTCAGTCTCATTTTGTTGTTCAGACAGGAAACTGACTGAGCACGTTAGCTGTGGACTGAAGCTCGTTAACACCTGAATTACATGTTCAAAAGTTTCTGCATTAAAGAAAAACGTCATCCACAGACTGACTGTTTGTACGTCAGTAACCTCCACGTGTTGCATTCAATCTGGGAAGAAAACTTTCTCACATGCCTCCACGCTGAACCAAATAGTATGACCCTATTGTTTTCAATGTACAACCCCACATCGATGTGTAGACGCTCTTGGACACGCCGCTCAAACAAGCCAGTTTTCGTAGTGGCCAAACAGTGGTACTGCAGTTCTCGGGTCTGTCACATGATGCCATCAACCCAAAAAGACTTTTACCATGGAGCTACACTGGGACAGAGACGTCTGTAAATCAGTGGATGAATCTGTTTGAGTGACACAGTCCCTGTATCATATGATCCCTGTTCAAGTCAGTAGAGCGCTAAACCTGAACACATCCATTAACTGTAGGTGCAACATTTAATATGTTGAAGTAGCTCGTACAGTCTCACTCTAGAAGATCTGAACTGTTTCCTGTCAGTGCTCAGTATTTTCTGATTCTTCGTTCACTGTGGAGAAATGTGGAAACAAAAAAGTTTTCTCTACAAATTCAGTGTACCACGTGGAGAGGAGCTGGTGTTCAGAGGGTCACGCCCCCCTTTAATGTTTCTGGTTTTAATGATGATGTTTTAAAGACTGTGGCTGAAATCATCTGACAGACAGGTCCACTTCGTTCTGACCTCTGTGACCTTTAGTGCGACTCACACTGACTGATCCAAAGCTGCATCTCTGTGAGAGTTGGTGTTGCTGCAGAGCCTGTGTGAGCGGGGCCACACCTCCTCGCTTCATGACAAAATGTGCCGGAGCTCCATCCTGATTTTCTTCACCACCAGCATCCGTCAGCTCACCTGATAAAGTACAAACTCTACATTCATCCATCACATGTTCGTTAACACTTCTGTTTGTGTAAATGGTTAAAACCTTTTCCTTAAACTCACTGCCTTGTGATGCGTTCAGTGGATTCTGCATCTGACATATTTAAGACGACATTTTCTGTGTGTGTGTGTGTACGTGTGCACATATTTGTTTTTTACATGTGTGTATGTGTTTGAGGGCTTTACCCGCCGTAGGTTCTTTATCAATGTAAAAAAGAGTAACACTGATTTTCACGATGATCGTCAGACTTTAGGGTGAAGTGAGTAATAATCTGATGAACACGCTGCGTCTCTTCATGATCATCACGTCGTCCCGTCACATGTCGGCTCTCTGTCACTCAGCACATCCTGTCAGGACGTCATGTTTTATGCAAACACACCAGATGTTTCATGTCAAACCTGTCAGTGACTGTACTTTGATTTATATATATGGAGACATTATACATGTATAATTTA
Source organism: Epinephelus lanceolatus (assembly GCF_041903045.1). NCBI lineage: Eukaryota > Metazoa > Chordata > Actinopteri > Perciformes > Serranidae > Epinephelus > Epinephelus lanceolatus. The sequence continues at coordinate 44,788,478 of NC_135747.1, forward strand.
CATGGCTGGAGAATTTGTAATTATTATTATTCTGTTGCTTCTGCTTTTAATTTGATTTTTGAAAAGTTTCAGAAACAAGATGACGACAGAAACGTGAGAGATGTGTTTTTAACTGTTTGTTTTTGGGGTTAAATTGAGGAGCAGCTTTGACAGGATCTACCGTCTGTGTGTTGCAGTAGCTCCGTAGTTATGACTCTATCCAGACCTGTCTATACTTTCTTTATGCGCCTGATATTAAAGGCCTTGTATATTAGATGTAAGATACCTGGTTTTGTTGGTGACGTTGCACCTTAGCTTTGTAAACTTTTATTTACCACTGGATGCCTTGTTTCTCTGTAGAAATCAAAGGACGACACGGACACGACGTTATACGGCGAGTAACTTCAGAATCCGCTGGATATGTATAATTCTGTATATTTAAAATATTCCAAGAAAAGTTCCTTTATCCAGGATTTAAACAGCTTTTTTAACAGAGCGAACTTATAATATTCTTTAAATAAAAGAAATTTACCTGTGATGGAGCGTGGTCTCTTTTTGCCCACATGTCCCTGTGGATGGCTGCAAGTTAATCACATTTATACAGTTAAGATGATTAAAATAGAAGCTGTGCACCTCATTAGCGTCTCCTGTTCCCTGCACACATCTCCAGCTGCTCGTCATGAACAAGATATTAATACCACCATTATTATAAAGACATGAGTTAGTCACTGATGTTGGACTTTTTATAGTTTATGCTCTTTTTATAAACAGATGCACTGGGGACTGTAGAAGGAAGGTTGTGCAGGTAAAATCTGTTGTCTTAACTGTTGAAGGTTGGACACCACAGACTGTTCTCCTGCAGGATCCGTCCACAGAGAGACTGTCTGAACACACTCAGCTGTTCTCTCTGTCTGCTGACGATCACTGAGGAGCTTTTATCATCTGTTGTTTGTCCTCGTCTGTTTGCTCTGATAAAAACTGCCTCTTTTACTTTGAAGTGAAGAATTCAACATGACATCAGCAGGAAGTGTGTCGGGCTGCAAACAGACCTCAAATACTGTAAATACATTTTAAAATGTTCTGAGAGTGCTGTCTCTTCCCACACTGACTTGTGGGGAGGTGTCACATATTTTCAGGTCAAAGGCTGTAAGTCACAGTGAACTCAAAAGCCATCACCCAAAATGACTCGGCCCAGCGTCGGCCCAAACTCAGCATGCAGGAAGAAATAAGTCGGGCTGTTTCAGTTTACCTGACTCGACAGACTCGGGATGAATGACGCCCCAGAATTGAGCCACATAAACTGACCTGATTCTGGCAGCTGTGTCTCAGCCGGGACCGGCCTGTGTCTGTAATGTCCAATCAGACCCAGATTTGGTAACCATCAACGAATCTCCTACAGAAAAGGCCCCTGTGCATGGGGCCCATTATGGCAGATAAAATCAGAGCTGGTAAGGCATTATGATGATTTGCTGGATTGCACTTTTGTGGAGTTATTTTTAGCGTATGATGTTATTAATCTATTTATTTATCTCTTTGTGTTTCTTACGGCTACGTTGGGTATAATATTGATTTGTCTGTGTACTGTGTTGTATGTGTTGTTCCTCTGGGCGCACTGTGGGTGGAGGGCCCAGGACAAGTTTCCCACTTTGTGCGACAATAAAGTTCATCTTGATCTTGATGTCCAGTCAGGCCCAGATTTGGCAGCCACCAATGGGCCACAACAGGTTCTGGTACTGGCCACTGTGTCGTCCACCTGCTGTGTCTCAGCCGGGACCGGCCCGTGTCTGTAACGGCTGACTCTGGGCCAGATTTGGAAAAAGCAAACGAGCCAAAGCTGGCTCACATCTGGCACCATGGAGCTGAACTCAGCCGAGTCAGTCAACACTCGGGTGCATGTGGGTCGAGTCCAATGGCTACCTGGGTGGGTCAAAGTCCAAGACGAGCTGAAGTCTAAAGTCATCAGATTTGTTGCTGGAATCCAAGTCATGTGACTCATGTCCACACGGTGCTACATTCAGTCTGTGTGTGGGAGATAAACTTGATCTGAGACAGTCCTGCAGGATGCAGCGCTCAGTGGACGACACAAAGTTCAGTCATAGTTCAGTCAAATGCAGCATGAAATGACACTTCACCTTCTCAGGTATCTGTGTGTGTGTGTGTGTGTGTGTGTTTTATAGATTGGAGCCAGGTCATGCAGGTACAGTGAGGGTTTGTGCTGCCTTTCAGTGCTGCTCGTAAAGTCCGACTTCTATATGCAACATACATGTATGTTTAAATATTTTATGAGGTGCACAATAAGTTCAGTTCAGTGAAACATTCAAACGGAGAGATGGAGTTTTGGCTGCCTCTTGAGAAAATACTTTAATTTTCCGTTTTCATTTTCCGCTCATTGAGAGTTTAAATGCTGAAGTCCAGAGTTTCCTCCTTGTCCCTGAACGCAGCAGTGATGAGGCTCAGTGTGATGAAGAGGAGGAGGAGGGAGGGCTGCTTGATATCTGCGGGCTCCATCAGCTGTGCACACCGACCTGCAGCTGCTGCGGAGCGGACACATCTTCTTCTGCTTCTCTCCTCCTGTGTGAACCGGAGCCAAGCTGGAGCCGGCGGTGCACTGTGCGCCACCGGAGCCGCCGCCGCAGCACCTTCCGTGGAGCGGCACCGAGAGGCAGCCTCCGCCCTGGACCGATGAACTGGCAGAGATGTCCCGGCACATCTACACCCGACACGGGATAGGAGACGGGCTGCAGAAGCCCGTGTTTCAGGTAGGAGGAGGAACAAGTCTCATCTGATCTGACAGCTGGTTATTCATATGGACTGTTATAGCAAACAGCAGAGATCAATAGCTGAAGCAGCAACACAGGACATGTATTTTCTAAATGAAGGCTGATCCTCACAAAGTCCTGCCTGAGCTGTGTTCAAGTGAAGCTGCATGTTTCATCAGACCTAATGAGCCTCTGAGGAGCCTTTCATCACCCGGAGCTGCTGCTGCACGAGCACCATCTGATTTATTCACACACACATGAAATGAGTTCTTAATTATTAAACATGTCCTGATGCACGAGCTCCGGGTCCCTGCTCCTCTCTTTAGCAGGATGAGTTGATCCAGGACAGAGCTGCAGTTTGTAGCTGTTTCACAGCTGCTCCTCAGAGAGAGGAGAGAGGTACCACAGTGTGAATCTCTGATGGTCCACAGGTTCAGATCGTCCCACAGTAAATACAGCCGATACATCACTATACAAACCTGCAGCACCAGTTAGTCTGATAATTATTATCTCAGTTCATTTGAATCATTCAGGCTGTCAAATGTCTAAAAACAGGAGGTAACAGTTTCTGAGAGCCTGAGGCCACGCCTCCAAAATCCAAAACCAGAAGCTATTTCATAATAATAATAATAATAATAAGACATTTTATTTGGAGGCACCTTTCACGTCACCCAAGGTCACCTTACAGAGTGTAGAAGATAAAAGACATCATTAAAACAAATCAAGTGTAGTGCACAGTGTCCAGTTAGAGTCAATATGCCAGTTTGAACATGTGGGATTTGAATGATGTGATGGAATCTGACTGTCTTATGTGTGTGTGTGTGTGTGGGGGGGGGGGGTCCAGAGTCTGGGTGCCGAGCAGCTGAAGGCTCGGGCACCCATGGTACTGAGGCGTGAGGTGGGGATGGTGAGGAGTCCAGCAGAGGTTGAGCGGAGGGTGCGGGAGGCGGTGTATTCCTGAAGGAGGTCACAGAGGTAAGTGGGGGCGAGGTGATGGAGAGCTCTGTAGGTGAGGAGAAGGTCTTTGTAGTGGATGCAGTATTGTACAGGGAGCCAGTGAAGGTGGATGAGAACAGGGGTGATGTGGTCAGATGATTTGGTGCAGGCGGTGATCCGGGCGGCTGAGTTCTGAATGATTTGCAGTCTGTGGATGAGTTTGGTGGGAGGCCGGTGAGGAGGGCGTTGCAGTAGTTGATGCGGGATGTGACAAATGAGTGAACCAGGATTTTGGTGCTGGATTGGGACAGTGATGGGCGGAGTCTGGAGATGTTGCAGAGGTGGAAGAATGCAGTCCAGGTGATGTTTTGTGGTGAGGCTCTTGACCTGGGAGGAGAAGGGTACAGGGAATCTGTCAATGATGATGGGTGGAGCTGGGGTGTGTTGTGACGTGGTGAGGGTGGATTTGGAGCCGATGAGCAGGGCCTCTGTTTTATTGCCGTCTAGCTTCAGGAAGTTCCTGCTCATCCAGCTCCGGATGTCTTCAAGACAGGTGTTGAGGGAGGTGGGAGAGATGGCAGTGGTGGGTTTGGAGGAGATGTAGACCTGTGTGTCATCGGTGTAGCAGTGAAAATTGACCCCATGGTGACGGAGGATTGTGCCCAGGGGGAGGAGGTAGATGATGAAGAGAAGTGGACCCAAGACTGACCCCTGGGGGACACCCAGTGAAACACCCGAACACCCAGACTTGTGGTTCCTTAATTGCACAAATTGTTGACGGTCAGTGAGCCCTTAACCCTATGGGCCCAAACGACGCATAGTGCGTCCAAATTCACACCTGTTCTTCTCTATGGTTTTTCTCTGCGACCGTGCGTCATAGCGAGAAGCCACGTATATCACGTGAAACAGCGGAATTGTGGCTTTCCGACAAGACCAAGCACTTGTCGGTAGTCTAATATTTTCACAGCGAAATAAAATGATAAAATTACGCTAAAATTATGTATAACAGAGCTTTCATGCAGCTTTGCACACACACATTACTCTTGGATGGATTACTTGCGAATGCAGGCTCGCACAGAAATGCCACACATATAACATGAAAGCGCAGGAGCAGAGCTTTCCAGTGATACCACACACATCATTGTGCTGTCATCCCATCACGCTATAAATACAGATCAATTGTCTACAAAATAAAAACTTGACGGATTTCTTTACAATCCATTATACAGATCTTGTTATCAGTCACTTCATATAGTGAGGAATATCGTATCTTACCACGTCTTAGGCTTGCGTGTGTTTCTCCCTGTCTATCCACATTTGTAGTCCAGCTTTCAAGATGCAAATATCTCCATATTGTCCAGTTGACACTCCATCAAACTTTGTATGACAAGACCAGCCACTTCACCTTTGCGCACCCAGACAACTGCAGCCTAATTATGCATGCTGACAGGGCCGTAGTCACCATATACATTGAGGGGGACACGTGCCCCCCCCCCCCCCACCAATGCCCAAAATGCCCCCCAATATATAACTGAAACTGAAAAACAAATATTATCTTGGAGGACATCATTGCACTTGGTTGACTATTTTTCTATGATCTTAGATGTAAATATTGCATGTTTCTTTCAGATAAAACACATTTTTGACTTGTGAATGAGTCAATGGAATTTCTTGCAATAATGAAAAAATACTGGCAATCATGTCCGCCTGGCACAAACCACATGTTTTGGACAGCTGTGAAGTGACAGAATGTCCCACCATCGTGGTTCTTATATTGCCAGATTCCAGAGAGTCTCCCCTCTTCATATATGGCAGAATATGTCATTTTCCAACTTGCTATGCTGAGATACATGTAAAAATGTAAGAATTTAGGCACACAGATTTGTTTTTTTCATTGATATAAAAATTAATATAAGATACAGGCACATAGAAGGACATGAAATGATGGCAAATCTGATTAGCCCAGACTGTCCTGAAAACAACAAGATACAGCATGTGTATGTAGCCTTTATAATGACTGTGATATGAGCTTAAAAGTAAAGGCAGTAAAAATACCAAACGCCTAGGGCCCATAGGGTTAACCGGCGAAGCTAGCTTCTGGCTAACAAGTGGCGAGGACAGGTAGAGACTGTTGAACTGCTGTTTCAGTGTCACAGTGTTACGTCGAACAAGCCGAATCTAACAGGTGGGTTTAAAGTCCAACATTTATACAAGACAACTTTCAGTAAATCAAGGTGAAACAACAAAAATAGCAAAACAGCGGAGGAGGCGTGGCAGCTTGCCAGCGGTCCCTCACCCCTCACGTGATGACATATTTCATGTGTCCTCTCATGTCCTCCTGTGTCCTCACATGAGGACGTCACCTTCTGGGTCTACTGCACCTTCTCCTTCATCCTGCTTCACTCAGACCTGCTGTCCTCAATCGTGGACACGTTTTTGTGCCATCTAGTGGCAGTGACACCACAATACACTGATCCAAGTAAAAACAAGATGGCTGCCATCTCTGCCGAGTCAGTCTGCAGCCGAGCGGACACGAGAGGTGACGAGATCCAAAACCTGCTCACAGTTTATGGTTCAGACTTTATTTATGATTAATGATGTTTTGAAGACATTTTGAAGACACAGGGAATATTCACTCACTGAAGGACATTTGGATCATTGTTGACCATGTTTAGTTTTTTACACCCATCAGGTCGGACTGAAAACTATTAAAACACATGTAGATTAATTTTCTCTGGATCGACTTATTGATTATTGATCAGCTCTACACCTGATGGTCCTGGTGCACAGAGCAGATTGATTTTCTGATCCCACAGGGAAACATCAGCTTTAAAGCAGCGACGCGACATAAATCATCAAACAAATGAGGTCACAAACAAAATACAGTAATTATAATAAAACCAGAGGCCGTTTTGTGGTGACATCACTTCAGCTGCAGATCACAGTCGATTGTGGGCCAGCACGATGTAGCTGGGGGTCCAGTCGTACGAACTGTGATGAGTTCACTGTCATCACGTAAACTCTGTGAGAGCAGAGACCGTGAGCCGCTGATGGACAGCCCTCGAGACTGTTTTATTCGTTGCCATGGAAACATTTGAGCAAAGATCACAATCATTGTACCTGCTGCTCGTATTGTGTCGGCTCCTCTGAGCCTGCAGATAAAAGATATAAGCGTCATGTTCAGGGCTGTTTTTCTGTCTAACACACAGACACACAGACACACAGACAGACACACAGACACACAGACACACAGACAGACACATACAGAGTTGTTTATGAATGAGGAGCTGTGACTGAATAAACTGTGAAGGCCTGTTAGTGACATCACAACGTCTTCTGCTGTTGTTTCTCAGACACTTCTCTGTCCTTCATATATTCCACATTACAGTGCACAGCCTACAGATGCAGTAATACACTGCATCCTGATTTCATGATGTTGATGAATATTATTTCTGAGCTTGTTGTTTGGAAAAAGGAACCTACAATGTCACGCTCGTATTGCAGTGAATTGTGGGTTACTAAATCAGTGAGGTCTGCTGAGGTCTGCAGCCTGTCCCCTGTAGGCCCCTTGTGGACTGGATGAATTGTGGATTTGGAGCCCTCGGCGCTCCCAGACTTCCCGGCAACACGCCTGCGAAGTCCATGAGTCTGCAAGTGTGGTGAAGTCTGGACATTTGGATTCAGCCCTTCTGTGGTTGTTTTCGTGACATTTGGTGTCACCTGGAGCACGTTTGGTTATGATGACACACTCATGAGTTGAAAACAATACCAGCTGCTGTGACTTCAGCATGACTCTGAAGGCCCTGACACATCGAGCTGATGGTCGGCCATCGGTGAGTGTCTGTTGCTCTAATCACCCTGTTCTTTGCAGTGTGTCCCTAATCATTGGCCCTCAGTGGACTTTGTCAGCACTTAGTAGCTTTATCTCAGCCGATGCAGCATGTTGAGTTGGTGCTGGGGAGGGTGGAGCCCGTCGGTGAGAGAAATCTCTCTGATTGGCTCAGTGCACGAGAAGAGAAACAGAAGTGAGGCACGTAACATATGGTGAGCGTCAAGAGGGCGTAGGTCAAATTATTGAGCTCTTTGTTTGAAAAATTTCATAATGATCCATGTGACTGTTCACTGGTAAATATCATCGTTCAACTCTGGGCTGTGTTCTTAATGTGCTAACTGGCTAACTAGCATCTTGAATCCGTCCTGTCGGTCTTCTGGTTTCCTTTCTGAATGACGAACACAGATGACGGCTGCCACCTGCTGCTGTGGAGAGTTACTTCCTCTCACGCAGGTGCAGAACATGCTGATTGGCTGTCGGCTGCAGTCTCTGTGGTGTGTTCAGGTGCAACTTTTAGAGGGAGACTCCAGCGACATGAGGCGACTCAACAGCCAGCTTTTGTTGCTGCTGGTTCTCTGATGTCAGTTTGGTGTCTTTGGGCCTTAAAACATGAAAACAGAAACTGAATCAAATCCACGCTCTCTGTGTTTAACATGTACTCCATATGATAGAGTTCAGTGACATACTGTACGTTACTGGTGCAAGAAGAGCGGATAATATTCTTTAAAGTTAGATTGTGCTTGGATACATCTATTAAAATCAACTGTATGTTAAATATACACAGTGTACTCACAGGAAGAAGTATCCAGTGTTCGGTAGTCGGGCAGGTGAGTCATAACTCTACCTGCAGGAAGGAACCTTTCTCTTGGCCTGAAACAACAGTTTTACTTATTAGTGGTTATCAAATAGGTCATGGTCATAAGGACAGAGGGATGTCGTATGCTGTAAAGCCCTGTGAGGCAAATTGTGATTTGTGATATTGGGCTTTATAAATAAAATTGATTGATTGGTTGAAATAATGACTTGACGTGCCTTTGAAAATGACCCTGCTCTCAAACCTGCAGCAAACTAAGCAAACATCCTCTAACATCACCCAACTAACTCCTGTGTTCAGAATAACTGAAATGCTCGCCTGCACCTCAGCTCAGAAACTTTGTCTTTACGGTTGGTGCTCTGCATGTGCAACTCTCAACAGAGATGAGGAGGAGAGAACTAAACTAAATATCTTCGGAGAGTCTCGATTGGACAGAACAAACAAACAGTTTTTCTGTTTCATGTCAGAGTATTGGAGGATGAGAAACATGAGTTCTGGATGAATGTGTTCATTAAAGCTGCAGTGTCTGTTTTCTGGTCCATCATTTACCTGAGACGCTCTCCAATGTCACAGGAGGACAGGATCACATACAGCGTTAGAGCAGTCATTTATCATATTCTCCTCCTCCTCCTCCTCCTCCTCCTCCTCTCGTCTCTCAGGTGAAGTGTTACCTCATTTTCTCCTCAAGCAGTAAAACAAATTGGCTCCAGTATGAAACTGGGTCACACAGAGTGCATCTGTGCAGCTTAGCAACGTTCCTGCAGAGGAAGTGTGAGACAGATTTGAGTCTGTTAAACAGTGAAAGACTCAATCGAGCCGTCGCTGAGGATGAGAGGAGGAGAGTCCTGTCAACAGCCAGGGGCTGAGAAACTGGTTTTAATGGGGCTGCTGGAGGGAAGGTGACCTTGAGTCAGTGTGGAAGAGAAGGAGAGATAAATATAGACTCAGTCCAACAACAACACAATCACACATGCAGAAAATAAATATTATATCTGTGTGTATGTGTGTGTGTGTGTGTGTGTGTGTGTGTGTGTGTGTGTGTGTGTTCATCAGCAGGCCAACAGAGGGACCTACTCCAGACGCAGCCGGCTGAAGAGATCAGACGGCAGCACCACGTCCACGAGCTTCATCCTCAGACAGGTAGGACACTTGACTCCCTCAGGAGGCCTCATCACACGTCTGGGATGTTTATCCAATTCTTTTGAACATGATAAATACTTAACAAAAAAAACGTGTAAAAATCAGATTTCCTGGATACAGTGGGGTCCCGTTCATCCCTATGGAAGTTGCTCAGTGTCACCACGCCCCAGGAACAGCGCCAGACTTTGAGGCCAATTTGACTTAGTGGCCAAACTGTGGAATTACATCTTCCAGGTCAGTCAGGTGATTCCTTTGTTAGCTACAGACTCACACTGAGTAAATGTGTCTGAGCATCATAACCTCTGTGAAGTGTCTGTTCATTGTCAGAATCTGATCCATTCACTCAGATAACATTTTGAAGATCTAGTAGAGCCACACAAGAAAAAATGATTTTATCCGCATTGACGTTAACAGAGATCTAAATCAAAGTTTAGCCAGGCGGCTAACAAAAGTCTCCAGTGCGCTCGCTGTGTGGGCCCAACCATGAGGAACATTTGGGTCATTTTATACCTGTAAAATGTAACTTTTTGGCTTCATGCATCACTGAGCAGCTCTCATAGGAATCAACGCTGTATGCAGCTCTCCTTATAAATCCATGAGTGGCACATGATGCCAAAAAAGTTCAACTTCCTGCTGAACTCACACACTGTATAAAAATGATGAACACTGCAAACGTGATGTCACCCAGCGGTTCATGGACTCCTGTTTTGAAGCTGTCACCATCTTGGATTTTTGGAAGCAAAAGTGACCATATTTGGACAAGAGGGTGGAGCTAAGCCTTACGCTAGCTACTAGCTGCTAGCCGCTAGCCACTAGCTGCAGTACCTACCTGTCTTTTGAGGCGACCACACTCTTAATCATGTGTAACTTTAAATCTTTAAACAGGTGAGTTATAGAGGAGCTCACTCCTGTACAGTCGTCATGAAGGGGAATTACAGAAAGACACTCAAAATGTTTTTTAACATGGAGGGCTGTGGGGACTGACTCGCTCCTGGAGCCAGCCCCTAGTGGACATTAGAGGAACTGCAGTTTCAGGCACTTCTGTGTTGGCTTCATCTTTCAGCCTGGAAACTGCTGGTTCGGAGCAACACAAGTTTTTCATGCATTTGAACATCTAGTTGAAATTACTTTGAAAAAGTCTGACTGAAAGGTTCATGTGCAAAAACAGACATCTCTGTTTTCATTTGTTTTCATGTTTTTTGTCATTGTGTGCAAGACGCAGAATGTCAGTCAAACTTTTGGTTTGTTCGTTTTAAGAGTGGCTCTTACCTGAGTTTGCAGATTTGCTCTGTGAAAGTCTGTCCATTAGTCTGATGCATGATAACGACCCCAGCACTGACGGTGAACTGTGAACACATCTGGGGATGTCTTCTTCATCTGTCTGAGCGACTTGAGAAAGTTTTGTTACACCGTTGATTTAAATGTCGAGTGAAAAGTGAACAAAAGGACTATGACATCAGACGTCGGCCTCCGCTGTAGTTTCAGGAATTGTATCAGCCAGCTCAGCTGATGTATAATTCATGAGGTCGGGGCGAGGCAGGGCCGTCTGAATGCTCTGCCTCCTTTATATGTGTCACTGTGAAACAGATTCAGACTGGTTCCCAGTATAATGTCCCTCCTGTGATCCAGAATGCAGAGGTAATACAGCGAGGACTTCCTGTGGACGTTGACATCCTGCTAACGAGTTACCAAGGGAACTGAGGCTGCAGAGGACATTCAGCGGCACAAGGACACTTCGTCATCGGCTACCTTTGTCCCAAACGCCCTCTCATTCTTCATCAATGCCTCTCTCACTGTCTCCACCTCTCCACACCTGACCTCCAACTCCTCCGTTGTGTGCCTCAGCGGGGAGACGCAGTAACATCAGATCACAGTGAATCAGGTCGCAGCTTCTTTAACGTGGGCGTGCAACAAAAGCACATGACAAGTTGTCAAATCTAAGCAGCAGATGTGATTTATGACGGTCTCCAGTTCCCAGGTCTGCGGCTGCTGCGTCTTCTCTCGCATGTAGGTCACTTTGTGTCTGAGGTGTTACTGTGTGAGCAGAGTCCTGAGGTTTTGAAGGTCACACTGATTTTAAGGAAACATTCAGTCTAATCTTTCATTTAAAGCTGAGCCTGTTGAGTTCAGACGGTGAGAGCACAGAGCAGCAGCTGATGAACACAACGCTCCTTCACAGTTCTTCATGGCTTTGTGTTTTAATTACACTCCAGTGAATGCACTGTATGTTCAACCTGTTGACATCACCCATTAATTATTGAATGCCCACGGCATGAAATCAGCGGGCAGTAATTACGCGGCTCGCAGGCAGGAATAGAAAAACCGACAGATGAAAAAAATGAAACAGACAAACAAAGAAATCAAAGAAAAAAAGAAAGTGAGGTCGGAGAAATGTGCGCATCAAATATCTTCCTCAGTCCTTCTCCTCATCACACGCTCACAGATTTCTTGAACACCCCCGCTGTGATTTGTGTCATCACCGGTGTGATCGTCATCAGGTGAGAAGAGGAGCCAGTGGGTTCTCTTTGATTCCCTCGTGTATCCATAGTAACAGCCACCCTTCAACAACAGGGGTCAAGCCCAGCAGGTTGATGAGCAGGAAGCTGCTCCTCCTCCTCCTCCTCCTCCTCCTCTTCCTCTTCAGTGAAAGTACACATTTTTTACAGTCATGAAAGAAGAAGAAGAAGAACGCAGCCTTTTATCAGATTCATTTATTCATCACGTGTCGATGTCTTGCTCCTTAGAAACGGTTTACAGGAGCTTTAACAGGACGTCACGTCTTCATCTCAGCTCTGTGCTTATATGGTGCAGAGCTGACGCCTGGACAGAAGTTATTCAGCCTCATCCATTCATTTGTCTCCTGAATGGGAAGTTGAATTTAAAGGGACAGTTCGCCCCAAAATCAAAAACACATATTTAGTTTTTTCTGCCTTAAATGGACAGGTGGTGTCGAGTTACAGCTGAATAAACCGTCACAGACATCTTGGTCATTTCTGTAAGCTTAAAACACTTTTCCTTCATTGGAAACCAAACTTTATTTACTTTTATTTCACAGATTAAAAAACAAACAAACATAAATTACAATAAAACCTCCACAAGACTGCATTTGATTCATGTGAGTAGAGGAGAAGTCTGCTCACTATTCATGAGTGACGGAGACAAATGTTTTGTCTGTGAACCTTGTGAGTTATAATTTTTACTTTTATTTAATGTTTTAATGTTGTCATTATTAAGCCACGTTTCACGTGTGTTTCACGTGTGTTTTACGTGTGTTTCACGTGTGTTTAACGTGTGTTTAATGTGTGTATTAGCTGTGTTAGTTGAGTCGTGGTATATGTAGATTGGGTTTAGGAGATTTCCACAGGAGTAAAATGTGACGTTTCGCCAAAAGGGAGGTGAATGCTAATATTTGTGACTGTGAAGAGTTAATGTGGAGTTGTTTAGATAATATCTCAAATATAGAAATAAAGGGATCCATCTGTATCTGAACCTTTATTAAGATCATGATGATGCAGTCTGGGACAAAAGAAGAACATATGGCTCAGATTGAAAGACAAGGCGTCCGTCACATTGGTCTGCAGTGTTAGGTAATGTGCTGCATTGAAAACTTTTCAAATCTCAAGTAGCGTCTTCCTCCATCTTCATGACAGAGTGAGGAAGACTCAGAGCTCCAGTTTGGACACAAACAGTCTGACAGACCTAACGTGCTTCATCAGGACTGTGTGGGTGCGGTTTGATGATATTTGATTGACTGTGCTGGCAACATCAGCAAACAACCCCACGACTGTCATCTGATTGTGACTCAAATATTGCTAATCTCTGTGCACCCACCTCAGAGCGGCGAGGACAGCTGAAGCACGAACAGAGACGATCTGAGTTTACAGATAATGAGCCCATCGCTCAGGAGACAAGCTGATGCACCAAATATGTTTTCAGGCGTCTAAGTGGAGGGAGAGTCTACCGCGGATTGACTTTAAGTATTAGGGTTAAAGGAGGATGAGCATCAGTCTGAGGGATGACCTCATACACATCAGTCAATTTAAGGGAACAGGAAGTGAAAAGGAGAGAGCATGACTTTGTTGTAAGCACACAGAATGTATTGGAGGAGGTCTGTGTGTGTGTGTGAGTCACCACTGTAACACACACAGAGATGCTGGTGTATAGATGAGTCTCACAGATGGTGTGCTGCACATATACGTGCACATGGACAGATGTTTCCCTGCGTGCTCGCTGAGCGGAGGCCTGAACGTTTTGCGGGCCGACCCCTGAGCTTGGTGATAAGAGGATGCTAGAGCTCGGCAGATGTTTGCTCTCAGGAATAATCCAGAGGCGCAGTGTTGAAGTGGCTCACAGGACGTTTCCACACTCTGATATTTGTGTTGGTGCAGAGCTAGATAGATAGATAGATAGATAGATATACTTTATTTAATCCCCAGGGGGAAATTTAAAATGTCCTCAGCAGCAGGGGCAATAATGACAAAAACAGACACAAATCACAAGAACACAGCACACATACTGACACAAGAAAAATCCTAAAAGTACATAAGATCACAAGGTGTGAATAAAAGGTAGAAACAGGTGTGTAAAAACAGTACAATAGATATCTTTGTAATAAAAAAAAGGAAGAATGGTTCAAAGTGCATATGAGTTTGATCGGAGGGAGGAGTTGTACAGTTGTATTGCTGTGGGTATGAATGATTTTTTGTAGTGCTCTTTTGAACAGCGGGGGAGTCTGTATCTGGTGCTGAATGTGCTCTTGAGTGTGTCCAGTGTTTTATGGAGAGGATGGGTGGTGTTGTATATGATCCTATTGAATCTGGCCTGGATTCTGTCCTCCACCACCTCCTCAAGAGTGCTCAGCTTCAGGCCAACAACAGACTGGGCCTTCTTAACCAGCTTGTTGAGCCTGCTGGCATCCTTTTTCTTAACACCTGCCCCCCAGCACACCACGGCAAAGAACAGAGTGCTAGCTACAACAGTCTGGTAAAACATTTGCAGCATCTTGTTGCATACATTAAAGGACCTGAGCCTTCTCAAAAAATACACCTGACTCAGGCCCTTCTTGTACACTGCCTCTGCGTTTGTGGACCATTCAAGTTTATTGTCCAGTAGGACACCCAGGTACTTGTACTGCTCCACAATCGCCACGTCACTCCCACTGATGCAGACAGGAGAAGCTGGGGGCTTTTTCTTCCTGTAGTCCACCACAATCTCCTTTGTTTTTGCTACGTTGAATAGCAGACAGTTTTCCTCACTCCACTGCACAAATTTGTCTATCACCCCCCTGTGCTCCTCTTCTTGACCCCCCTCCACACACCCAACCACGACTGTGTCATCTGAAAACTTTTGGATGTGGCATGACTCTGAGCTGTACTTAAAGTCAGATGTGTACATGATGAAGAGCACCGTTCCCTGGGGGGCCCCGATGTTAGAGGTCAGATGTTGAGACACACAGTTCTGCAGCCTAACAAACTGCGGTCTGCCCATCAGGTAGTCCCCAATCCATGAGACCTAAGCTAATATCCAGTGTGTGTGTGTGTGTGTGTGTGTGTGTGCACATGATGGCCACCTCACATTGCCTCTGTCAGAGCGCTGGGTGTGTGTGTGTGTGTGTGTGTGTGTGTGTGTTCTCCGTGTCAGCAAAGTGCAGTTAATCCTGTCAGTATGTGGAATAAGGTCACAGCAGACACAATGCTACAGTGGTTCTACAGAGCCTGTGGCTGAGGCCAACTTTGCTGCTGAGCTAACAAGACGTTCTATATCATGAGTCTGAAAGATGTTTGTTTCCAGCAGTGGAGCTGCTTCAGATATCTGTCTTCATTATACACACTACACTCTGCTGCAGACTGCAGAGGGCGCTAACACTTTGTGTTAACAGGCAGTGAGCCTCTAAAAGGAGAGACAAGGATGTGTGTGTGAATAATGTGGTCCTGTCTATGTGGTGACCCTGTTTTCATGAGGTTTCATGCTCCATGTTTCAAGTGATCATGTTAACCTACACCAGGATCTTTACCTGACCCCTGACCATGTGACACTGAGGCCAGACACCTGCTGAGCTGCTGACCTCTGTTTGAGACCAGCAAACAACAAAACAGGTTGTTTTCACCCAAACTATGGTGTGTTTATTGCCGGCCCGGGACAGTGCCATGAAAAGTGTTTTTTCTGATCAAGGCATCGCTGTGTTCCCTGCCACTATAGTGCCACATAAAGTGGTGTTTTTACAGAGACATCGCTGTGTGCAGACCTCTCACAGGAGGTTTTTCTGTGTGTGTTCTGTTGCTCTCTGTGTCAAAATAACTTCAGTAAACTAACAGTAAATATAATATCTGTGTTCATGAAGCAGCAGAACGAACATTAACATCTCACAGAGACATCGTGTGATTGAGGTCGATCAGAAGGACGTGTGTTCACACAGAGTTACAACAGTTGAGTTAGAAGCAGCTGCTCCATGTTGGCGTCAGAAAGGTTTAACATAAGGAAGTTTCACACTTTAAAAGATCTTATTTTGAGACAAACTCAGGCGCTTTGTTTTACCAGCAAGCTTCATCGAGGCAGGTTTGAAAATCTCTGTAGGAAATGAAACCAATGTGTTGTTGGAACTCAATAAACCTGCACAGGAGGAACCGTCTGTGACCCCGACCCATCTGTGTGTCACTCAGACTGAAGACTGTCACATAGTGATGGATTCTGTTAAATGTTTTAATGAGCTGAGGCTGAGACCAGAAAATGACTTTTTGGTTGTGACAGTGAAGCAGCTGTGAACTAACGACCTCATCACTGCCTCTTTAAAGAGTCTTCTCGTCCTGGGTCAGCAGGTTTAATTCTCTCTGTCTGAAGGCCTGCACATTTTAATACAGTCTCATTCTACGATGCTCCAGCTTTCTCCCAGAAATTAAATTTCATTTCTGAATCACAATACTTTAGACACACAGACGTCCCTTCAACCCAAACTCCAGCGTGCTGCCTGCGGAGTGATAAGACAGAGCTTCTTCACTGTGTTAATCCCTCATATGTAGGTCACATGGCTCAACTCAGCTGCCTTTAATTCAGGAATGACTTCATGGGGCCTGGACGCTGCTCTCATAGCTCACGCTGGCAACATGCACGAGTCTGCTGGTGCCTCTTGAGTCAGTCTGTAACCTCTGGACGCCCACTAACAAGATTACTCATCAGCAGTACACTCTTGGAGGAATAAACAAGTTTGAGTTTCATCACTGTTCACCTGTGATAGTTTTCACTGATGACTGAGGAGGAATCTGGGAACCACTGATGGAACATATACAGTTTGATCACACAACACAGTGACACAGATATCATAAGTTTTAGGGAGCGTGCTGTTGGCTTGCTGACTGCAGGAATGTCCAACAGAGCTGTTGCCCCTGAACTGAACGCTCATTTTATAACCACAAGGCGTCTCCAGTGTCTTTACACTTAATTTGGCAGCACATCCAACCAGCCTCACACCACAGACCTCATGCAGCCACACCAGCTCAGAGCCTCCACATCCAGTGTCCTCACCTCAGGGCCTTCACATCCAGTGTCCTCACCTCAGAGCCTCCACATCCAGTGACCTCACCTCAGAGCCTCCACATCCAGTGTCCTCACCTCAGAGCCTCCACATCCAGTGACCTCACCTCAGAGCCTCCTCATCCAGTGACCTCACCTCAGAGCCTCCACATCCAGTGTCCTCACCTCAGAGCCTCCACATCCAGTGACCTCACCTCAGAGCCTCCTCATCCAGTGACCTCACCTCAGAGCCTCCACATCCAGTGTCCTCACCTCAGAGCCTCCACATCCAGTGACCTCACCTCAGAGCCTCCTCATCCAGTGACCTCACCTCAGAGCCTCCACATCCAGTGTCCTCACCTCAGAGCCTCCACATCCAGTGACCTCACCTCAGAGCCTCCTCATCCAGTGACCTCACCTCAGAGCCTCCACATCCAGTGTCCTCACCTCAGAGCCTCCACATCCAGTGTCCTCACCTCAGAGCCTCCACATCCAGTGACCTCACCTCAGAGCCTCCACATCCAGTGACCTCACCTCAGAGCCTCCACATCCAGTGTCCTCACCTCAGAGCCTCCACATCCAGTGACCTCACCTCAGAGCCTCCACATCCAGTGTCCTCACCTCAGAGCCTCCACATCCAGTGTCTTCACCTGCAGAAACATCTGAGAGCAGAAATATGTTTGAATGCACAGAGATACTGTGAGGAGATCCTGAGACCCATCGTCATGTCATTCATCTGCCGCCATGACAGCTTGTTGCCTCATGGTAATGCATGTTGTGAGGATCTGTGCACAACTCCTGGAAGTCTTGTATGACCTGCAGACTCACCAGATGTGTCACCCTCTGAGCCTGTTTGGGAAGCTCTGGATCAGCGTGTGCGATGGGCGGCGTGTAAAAGGACGCAGTTACAACAACTCAAGAGCTGATGGAACAATGGTCGAGTGTCATGGAGGAGAAAACACTCACAGAGCTACTGACTGAGGCTGAGAGCTACTGACTGAGGCTGAGAGCTACTGACTGAGGCTGAGAGCTATTGACTGAGGCTGAGAGCTGCTGACTGAGGCTGAGAGCTACTGACTGAGGCAGAGAGCTGCAGACTGAGGCTGAGAGCTACTGACTGAGGCTGAGAGCTACTGACTGAGGCTGAGAGCTGCAGACTGAGGCTGAGAGCTACTGACTGAGGCTGAGAGCTGCAGACTGAGGCTGAGAGCTGCTGACTGAGGCTGAGAGCTGCAGACTGAGGCTGAGAGCTACTGACTGAGACTGAGAGCTGCAGACTGAAGCTGAGAGCTACTGACTGAGGCTGAGAGCTACTGACTGAGGCTGAGAGCTACTGACTGAGGCTGAGAGCTGCAGACTGAGGCTGAGAGCTGCTGACTGAGGCTGAGAGCTGCAGACTGAGGCTGAGAGCTACTGACTGAGACTGAGAGCTGCAGACTGAAGCTGAGAGCTACTGACTGAGGCTGAGAGCTAATGACTGAGGCTGAGAGCTACTGTCTGAGACTGAGGCTGAGAGCTACTGACTGAGGCTGAGAGCTACTGTCTGAGGCTGAGAGCTACTGACTGAGAGCTATTGTCTGAGGCTGAGAGCTACTGACTGAGAGCTACTGACTGAGGCTGAGAGCTGCTGACTGAGGCTGAGAGCTACTGACTGAGGCTGAGAGCTACTGACTGAGAGCTACTGTCTGAGGCTGAGAGCTACTGACTGAGAGCTACTGACTGAGGCTGAGAGCTGCTGACTGGGGCTGAGAGCTGCTGACTGAGGCTGAGAGCTACTGACTGAGACTGAGAGCTACTGACTGAGGCTGAGAGCTGCTGACTGAGGCTGAGAGCTACAGACTGAGGCTGAGAGCTGCTGACTGAGGCTGAGAGCTACTGTCCGAGGCTGACTGAGGCTGAGAGCTGCTGACTGAGGCTGAGAGCTACTGTCCGAGGCTGACTGAGGCTGAGAGCTACTGACTGAGGCTGAGAGCTACTGTCTGAGGCTGAGAGCTGCTGACTGAGGCTGAGAGCTACTGACTGAGACTGAGAGCTACTGACTGAGGCTGAGAGCTACTGACTGAGGCTGAGAGCTGCTGACTGAGGCTGAGAGCTACTGACTGAGGCTGAGAGCTACTGTCCGAGGCTGACTGAGGCTGAGAGCTGCTGACTGAGGCTGAGAGCTACTGTCCGAGGCTGACTGAGGCTGAGAGCTACTGACTGAGGCTGAGAGCTACTGACTGAGGCTGAGAGCTACTGACTGAGGCTGCGAGCTGTTGACTGAGGCTGAGAGCTACTGACTGAGGCTGACTGAGGCTGAGAGCTACTGACTGAGGCTGACTGAGGCTGAGAGCTGCAGACTGAGGCTGAGAGCTACTGACTGAGGCTGAGAGCTACTGACTGAGGCTGACTGAGGCTGAGAGCTACTGACTGAGGCTGAGAGCTGCAGACTGAGGCTGAGAGCTGCTGACTGAGGCTGAGAGCTGCAGACTGAGGCTGACTGAGGCTGAGAGCTACTGACTGAGGCTGCGAGCTGCTGACTGAAGCTGAGAGCTACTGACTGAGGCTGAGAGCTGCAGACTGAGGCTGAGAGCTACTGACTGAAGCTGAGAGCTACTGACTGAGGCTGAGAGCTGCAGACTGAGGCTGAGAGCTACTGACTGAAGCTGAGAGCTACTGACTGAGGCTGAGAGCTGCAGACTGAGGCTGAGAGCTACTGACTGAGGCTGAGAGCTGCAGACTGAGGCTGAGAGCTACTGACTGAGGCTGAGAGCTACTGACTGAAGCTGAGAGCTACTGACTGAGGCTGAGAGCTGCAGACTGAGGCTGAGAGCTACTGACTGAGGCTGAGAGCTGCAGACTGAGGCTGAGAGCTACTGACTGAGGCTGAGAGCTACTGACTGAGGCTGAGAGCTACTGACTGAGGCTGAGAGCTACTGACTGAGGCTGAGAGCTGCTGAGGGCTCTGACACAGGTCAGTCAGTAACAGCCGGCTCTTTTATGTTTCGCCTCTTTTTCCTCCACTAGAATATCTGAGCGGTGATGATGACAATGATGATGATGATGATGATGATGGTGGTGATGATGATAATGATGATGATGATGATGATGGTGGTGATGATGATGATGATGATGATGATGAAGTCAGCTGGTGTTTGGAGATGTGTTTGTGAAGTGGAGGTAAAAGCAAACTGTGGCAGATCTGATGGAGCCTCATCATGTGACACAGGAGCAGGTGCAGCTGCTGTATGACAGTCTGTCAGCAGAGGGCACTGTTGCTCCAGTTTATAAAGAAGCTGCTGCGACTCAGACAACAGAAGAATAGTTTCTTACAGTTTTCAGTTGGACTGGAGAATAAAACATAATAATATATCTTTATGTAACAGGGACATGTTTCCAGTGTTCTCAGCACAGAGCTTTAAATATGACCATGAAGGGAAAGATAAATATTCTCTACTATTTACATTTACACAGAGAGCTGTTACACTATTTTAGTTTGATTGTTTTTTGATTTAGATGGAGATACATAATGTTATTTCTCTCTATATTTCAATGAGCCATTCTTTTATTTTTTAAATGTATTGAATCTATTTAAAGTCCAGCATGGACAGGGGCGCAGGCTGTGTTGCAACGTCCTGGGGGACTGGTATTAAACAGGGGGGTCCTCCCCCATGGATCTCTCAGCGTCAGACACTTAGGCACCAATTTATGGTGGAAATGTCAAAGTACTTCCTTAATCAGCTGTGCATCGTTGTTTCGTCTTCTTTTTGTTCAGTGGCAGAGGAACACCTCTGCTCCTGAGGTTACATACTGTCATCACATACTGTGTCTATGTGTTGTGTTCCAGCTCTGCTGCTTTCCTGTTTTTATTGGTGGTTATGAATGCTTGTGTTCTAAATATTGAGGAGGACGTGTCCCCTGCATTCTAAACTCAAGGGCTCACTCAGTCAGTGATGACCGGAGCTTTCAGCCGTGCCCTAAAGCCTTCCTCTGCTGCTCTCTTGACCTCCCTGATATGTGATTGTCTGTTTTATCAAAAAACATCATAATATTTCATTTAAGGCACAAACATCATCATAATGGTGTGACTGCTCAGTAATGCCAGGGAACAAATCACTAAGAGCATTTTATTCAATTCATTAAATTCATTCAGATTCATTAAATTAAAAAAATAGCAGATATTTCTCATTAGGATAATAAAAAGCAGTAGCTTCAATATTCTTCCATTATTCTGACCAAATTGCCAGAGTAAATAACAGCATAGTACGACACTGTGCAATCCACAGATATGTTACATTTGTACGTTATTATGTGGAGGATACGCTCACACTTAAAGTTTCTTAACATTTTAACAATGTTGTGGTTAAAGTGAGGTTTAGGCATCGCTTGGTTATTGTTAGGAAAAGATCATGTTTTGGCTTAAAGTACCGGCGTGTTGAGGCATAATACCTGTGGGAAACACAGCGATGTGTTCTTGTGGCATTTTCTCAGCAGCAAACAGCAATACTTTGGTAAAAAACAACACTTTTTATGGCACAATCCCGGCAGGATACGCAGCAAAGTTTCAGTAAAAACAACCACATTTCGTGGCACTGTGCCGGCAGGAAACACAGTGATGTGTGGATTAAAAAACAACTGCTTTTCATGGCACTGTGCCCGATGGAAAATCAGTAACTGGTTGCTTAAAAACAACCAGGTTTGGGGCTAAAGTGTTGCTGGAAACACAGCATTGACTCTTTAAATCACAACCAGTTTTGTCGTGTGTTGGTCTCCATCAGCGGTCTGCAGCTTGGCAGGCGTCTCACCTCCATGTGACACCATCCCCTCCACCTCCACCTCCTGAACACAAGCTCAGCTCACGTACAACCTCACTTTAGAAACGTGTAGACCATATGAGAGGTACAGATGTAATGTGTGGTTTGCAGAAACATACAGCACCAAGCTTCAACTGGGACTTTGCTCATAAAAAGAGTCAAACCTCAGAGTTGACCTCTCCTCTGTGATCACTGGCTCACTGTCAGACCGTTATACATTGATTTACCTCTGAAGCTGTAAAGACACTTGTTGTTGTTGAGCAGCAGCAGCAGGTCTGACACCTGTATAAAGTATCATCACTCATGACTGTGTGTGTGTGTGTGTGTGTGTGTGTATAAATGAGATGTCAGTCTCTGCAGGTTAGTGTTGGGCTGAAGAGATGATCCTCAGACACACACACACACACACACACACACACAGTGTTCACTGCTGCTCTCGGGCTGCAGACCCCCACCTCCCTCTCTGCCTCTTCCTTATTCACAGCCAGCCCGGCTGACTGGAGCCTCCGCCGGCCAATCGGCAGGCTGCATCCCACCTCTGTCATCAGCCCGTGCTGGAGGAAGGGATTGGCTTGTGTGATCTGAGCTTGGAGAGGAGATGAAATGCCAGGTCTGCTCTGCCTCTGGGGACAACCAGGCTGCCGTACCATAATGGGAACCAACACTGGCTCGGCTCGGGGGCAGTGATATCTGATTCAGCATCAGGACACACACACACACACACACACACACACACACAGCTCCACCTTTATCCTCCTCCTGTCTCTGCTGCTGTGGTGTGGTGTGGTCTCTCTGAGGTCTACCTTCATGTGGAGGAAGAGGCTGCTGCTGCTGCTTCTGGGCTCGGTCACTCCCCTGTCCTCACCATCCACCCTCCCTGGAGCTGCTTGATCATCCTCTGCTTCTGTCTGTTTCACACTGAGGAGCTGCTTTTTGGATTCTCACACCTCCATGTACGATAACTTGTACCTACATGGATTTGAAGACTCGGAGGCGGTGAGTGTAGGGTGATGGGGGGGTGATGGGGGGGGGCGTCTGACACTTGTAAAGCATGCTTTATTCAGCTGTGTCGTGGCTGCTCGATCCTTCATAAACACCCACAGAACGCACGGAGACTTGAGTGGGCTTAGCGTGCACTCTTCTCGAGGGAGTTAGGAGAGGCTGGGGGAAGGGTGTGCACGTGTGTGTGTGTGTGTGTGTGTGTGTGTGTGTGTGTGTGTGTCTGTCTGTGTGTGTGTTAGGGCTCCTCAATCAACCAACTGTACAGTGTTGTCGCTGCCAGCCGGAGGACGTTCTCCTCCTGTCTGGTCTGGGCGTCTGCAGAGCTCCTCAGTGTTTCTGTACCATCTCTCTGTGTGGATGAATGGACAGGGTGCATGCTGGGAGCCTCTTGTTTATGAGCATTGTGGGTATTTGTATGTGAGAATGTGTCTGCGTTCATCACATCCCACCATGCATCATCAAGGTTTACTGCACAGACCAACAGCTATGTAACCATCTGATGTGCTGTTGCATCTGACTGCGCCGTCCTCCACACGACGACTGCACGACTAGAGATTCTTTTGTCGTTAAGCACAGGTTCTCATCTCCAGCACACACACAGCTGACAACACACACACACACACACACACACACAGATAGAGCTGTGATTCACAGAGGCAGGTGTTGTTATTGACGGGCTGAGCGAGCGACTGTGGGATAGAAATGTGTCGGGAAAATGCTTACAAAGGCAATAAATGTAGGAGCTGGTGCTGGGTGGAGGGGGGGGGGGGGGGGGGGCAATCCCACTGAGCCAGAATCTGTCAAGACCTCTCTGTAACTCCACCTGACGTCCTCGCTGCTGCTCCCAGATTATTTCACACATCCTGTCCTGTTGCATACAGGCAGTGCAGGGTCTGTCTGAGCAAAGAAAACATGTTTGATTGTGTCCTGAAGAATAAGATACTTCTCATCTCTACTTCTGTCAGTGGAGCATTTAGCTCATCTGAGGAACAAAAAAACACTACCTGGCCAGAAGTATGTGGACAGATTAGGGTTGCAACAGTATGAGATTTTCACAGTATAATAACTGTCTCTGAAAATATTACAGTATCATGGTATTACAGAATTGCCATTGGAGTACAGTGAAGTCATTGTCATGTTTGAGATGATGTGAGCTTTGTGACATGGTGCGTTATCCTGCTGGAAGTAGCCATCAGAAGATGGGTACACTGTGGTCATAAAGGGATGGACACGCTCAGCAACAATACTCAGGTAGGCTGTGGTGTTTAAACCATGCTCAGTTGGTACTAAGAAAATCTCCCCCACACCATTACACCACCAGCAGCAGCAGCCTGAAGCGTTGATACAAGGCAGGATGGATCCATGCTTCCATCTGAATGTGGTTTTTCCAATCTTCTATTGTCCAGTTTTGGTGAATTGTAGCCTCAGTTTCCTGTTGTTAGCTGACAGGAGTGGCACCTGGTGTGGTCTTCTGCTGCTGTAGCCCATCTGCTTCAAGGTTGGACAAGGTGTTGTTGCTTCAGAGATGCTCTTCTGCACACCTTGGTTGGAACCAGTGCTTATTTGACTTCCTGTTGCCTTTCTATCATCTTGAACCAGTCTGGCCATTCTCCTCTGACCTCTGGCATCAACAAGGCATTTTGGCTCACTGGATATTTGCTCTTTTTGGGACCATCCTCTGTAAACCCTAGAGATGGTTGTGCTGAAAATCCCAGTAAATACTCAGACCAGCCCGTCTGGCACCAACAACCATGCCACGTTCAAAGTCACTTCAATCACCTTTCTTCATCATTCTGATGCTCCGTTCAATAACCCTCATCTTTTATATCACTGTATAGACAGTGTAGATAGTGTTTCGTGATTCTGGGCATAAAACGGGACAAAGCAGTCGGTCCTGACGTTGTGTTCCTGATCCTTGTTTGGTTCCCATCACGTTTCCCTCACATCTGAGTTTCATCATCCAAAGAACACCGTCAACACGTCAAACTTAGATAAAAGACAGTCCTGACACTTGTATGTTGGTTGTTAGCTGAACCGTGGCGATTGTGTTGGCAGGAAGTGATGCTGTGTTCACCTCAGAGAGGGAAAGAGTTCAGCCTGATTTATGTGAAGGGCCCGACGTTGTTCCTTTGCATCAAAACAGGGATGTTTTTGTCCTATCAGTGGTGACAGAGGGTTGGTCTAATAACTTTTATATTGATTACTAAAGTTAGTTATTAACTGGCCCCTCCTGACATGTTGCACATGTTGCACATGTTGCACATGTTGCACATGTTGCACATGTGGCCCCTGGCCTCCTGGCATGTTGTACATGTTGCACATGTGGCCCCTGGCCTCCTGGCATGTTGTACATGTTGCACATGTGGCCCTTGGCCTCCTGGCATGTTGCACATGTTGCACATGTGGCCCCAGGCCTCCTGGCATGTTATACATGTTGCACATGTGGCCCTTGGCCTCCTGGCATGTTGTACATGTTGCACATGTGGCCCCTGGCCTCCTGGCATGTTGTACATGTTGCACATGTGGCCCTTGGCCTCCTGGCATGTTGTACATGTTGCACATGTGGCCCCAGGCCTCCTGGCATGTTGTACATGTGGCCCCTGGCCTCTTGACATGTTGCACATGTTGCACATGTGGCCCCTGGCCTCCTGGCATGTTATACATGTTGCACATGTGGCCCTTGGCCTCCTGGCATGTTGCACATGTGGCCCCTGGCCTCCTGGCATGTTGCACATGTGGCCCCTGGCCTCTTGATGTGTTGCACATGTTGCACATGTGGCCCCAGGCCTCCTGGCATGTTGTACATGTTGCACATGTGGCCCCAGGCCTCCTGGCATGTTGCACATGTGGCCCCAGGCCTCCTGACATGTTGCACATGTTGCACATTTGGCCCCTGGCCTCCTGACATGTTGCACATGTTGCACATGTGGCCCCTGGCCTCCTGGCATGTTGCACATGTTGCACATGTGGCCCCTGGCCTCCTGACATGTTGCACATGTGGCCCCTGGCCTCCTGACATGTTGCACATGTGGCCCCTGGCCTCCTGGCATGTTGTACATGTGGCCCCTGGCCTCCTGGCATGTTGCACATGTGGCCCCTGGCCTCCTGGCATGTTGCACATGTGGCCCCTGGCCTCCTGGCATGTTGTACATGTGGCCCCTGGCCTCCTGGCATGTTGCACATGTGGCCCCTGGCCTCCTGACATGTTGCACATGTGGCCCCTGGCCTCCTGGCATGTTGCACATGTGGCCCCTGGCCTCCTGGCATGTTGTACATGTGGCCCCTGGCCTCCTGGCATGTTGTACATGTGGCCCCTGGCCTCCTGGCATGTTGCACATGTTGCACATGTGGCCCCTGGCCTCCTGGCATGTTGTACATGTTGCACATGTGGCCCTTGGCCTCCTGGCATGTTGCACATGTTGCACATGTGGCCCCAGGCCTCCTGGCATGTTATACATGTTGCACATGTGGCCCTTGGCCTCCTGGCATGTTGTACATGTGGCCCCTGGCCTCCTGACATGTTGCACATGTTGCACATGTGGCCCTTGGCCTCCTGGCATGTTGCACATGTGGCCCTTGGCCTCCTGACATGTTGCACATGTTGCACATGTGGCCCCTGGCCTCCTGGCATGTTATACATGTTGCACATGTGGCCCTTGGCCTCCTGGCATGTTGCACATGTGGCCCCTGGCCTCCTGGCATGTTGCACATGTGGCCCCTGGCCTCTTGATGTGTTGCACATGTTGCACATGTGGCCCCTGGCCTCCTGGCATGTTGTACATGTTGCACATGTGGCCCCAGGCCTCCTGGCATGTTGCACATGTGGCCCCAGGCCTCCTGACATGTTGCACATGTTGCACATTTGGCCCCTGGCCTCCTGACATGTTGCACATGTTGCACATGTGGCCCCTGGCCTCCTGGCATGTTGCACATGTTGCACATGTGGCCCCTGGCCTCCTGACATGTTGCACATGTGGCCCCTGGCCTCCTGGCATGTTGTACATGTGGCCCCTGGCCTCCTGGCATGTTGCACATGTGGCCCCTGGCCTCCTGACATGTTGCAAATGTGGCCCCTGGCCTCCTGGCATGTTGCACATGTGGCCCCTGGCCTCCTGACATGTTGCACATGTGGCCCCTGGCCTCCTGGCATGTTGCACATGTGGCCCCTGGCCTCCTGGCATGTTGTACATGTGGCCCCTGGCCTCCTGACATGTTGCACATGTGGCCCCTGGCCTCCTGGCATGTTGTACATGTGGCCCCTGGCCTCCTGGCATGTTGCACATGTGGCCCCTGGACATACTGAGTGACATCTAGTGATGAGAGTTGCAGACTGAACTGAAATGTCTTTCATGTGCTGAACTTGTAAAACAGTGGCTGATGTGAAAACAGATGTCCTGATCTCGAGTCAGTGTTTGATTTGTCTGCTCTGGGCTACTGTAGAAACAACATGTGTTGTGGGAGGAGTCACTGGTTAGCTGAGTTTATTTATAATCAAAGATCCAGATATTTTCTAATAGCACTGTTCATCTTTCTAACTGCTGATTAAACCAGGAGAGTCAGACTTCCTGTCGGGGCCTCTGTGGCGCTCCATCAGTCGCCTCACATCGTCTGAATGAATGAGACTTTTACTGACTGAACCCTGGACGCCCAAAATAACTCCTCTCAACATTCGCTGCTCTCTGTCCCTGATCGTTCAGCAGAATCCAGAAATACAGTCTGTTTCCTGTTGTTTCAGCTGTTGTTATCATGTGTGCTTCTGTTGTGGCTCTGAATAACTGATGAGGTTATTTATTTAACCGCACGACGTTACAGGAAGTAGATTCTCTGTAAAATATCTCAAAGAGAGACGGTCTCATATTAACCCTCCATATTAACACACCGTGTGTATAACTGGATGATGGTGGTGTGAGTGTGTGTGTGTGTGTGTGTGTGTGTGTGTGTGTCCTCTCTCTGTCCCATATATAGTCGGCCTGGCAGCACTACAGACGACATCTTTGGGGCTCTCACTGTCCTTGTGGTCCACTATCAGCTCTTGTCATTATCTCCTGGGCGTCTGCATGTTGTCTGAAGTGAAGCTTTGTTCAGAGTAGAGACGGGTGGACCGAGTCGTTTCACAGTGTCCGTTCCTTCGAGTTTGGATGTGTAAATATATCCAACCATTTAAACCTTTGAAGATACTTTTTGCAGAGTATGTTGTCTCTCTGTGACACAGTTGGTGTGTGGCTGGTTGCACCGACAGTAAATCCAAAAGCTCTGCTCCTTGATTTGTTTCCAACTGGAAGTGTATCAACTCCAACTCCTTGTCTCCGTCTGGTGGAAAGAAACGTGCTATCACACTGAGCTCTGAGCCACCAGTACACCTGGATATTCACCATCAGTGTGGTTCATCACTAAATGATGCTGGTAACAGTTGGTGCTGATGGGTCGCTAACGTTAGCTTCAGTTCGGAGGCTGCTGCAGTAACGTTACGGTCAGACGGTACGGCTGCATCAGACTGTCGTCTCTAAGTTAATCTCAGCCTGTAGATCAAACAGCTGGTTATTAACAGGTTGATTATTTCAGGCTGTCCTAAATTTTTTGTATGTTTTTCTACGAAAAGCGACAGAAATTCATACATATCTCATGTCTTTTGAAAGACTGTGATCACGTACCTAAAGACACCCAACCATGTTTCTTTTCCTAAACCTAACCTCCATGACGTTAACGTTAACATACATTAACTGTATGTTAAGGATGTAACGTCATTCATGGGGTGCAAAGGATATCATATGAACTGTTCTATGAGGGTACAACAACACGCAGCCCAACGATACCTGAGTATATTGGACATAATCAGTGTCCATCCTCTGTGTCGGGTTATTCACTTGGCAGGAGGCAGACTGACGGGACATGATGTTCATCAACCTTTATTTGTTAAGGTGTCGTGAACGCTCAGATTGAGGTGAGGTCACAAAACAGTCATTTGACATGTTCATAAAATGTTTGTGTAACTAAGAGTTGAATGTGTACAGACACATCAAAACCAGAAACACACGTCAGATTGTTGACATCAGTGAGATCTTTGGCTCTCTGTCCTCCAAAAGGGGGCGTGGCCTTGTCTGATGCATGGACTGTGTATAAAGATGGACAACGCGTTCTTTCAGTCTCTATCCAGAGCTCATGACCACAGGTGAGGGTTGGGACGGAGATGGATCAGTAGATTGAAAGCTTCAGCTCCCTCTTCACCACGATGGTCCGACGCAGCGCCCGCATCACTGCAGACGCCGCACCAAACCACCGATGCATCTCACGCTCCCTTCTCCCCTCAGTGTTGATGTGGAGGTGAAAGTTAAACTGAGATGTTAGTGTGTCCCCTCTGTACAGAGTACAGGACGGTGTGACCCAGTTACTACAGTCCTGCTCACATATAGTGTTGTCTAACGTGTGACTCACCTTTATGAAAGCTATTATGTAAAACACGACGCCTCGTAAACCTGCTGCACTCTGATTGTACTACTGAAGGATGCTGGGAGGAGACGTGTGTGAGTCATTGCTGTACAGCAGAACCAACGGGACTCAATGATGAGCTGTGTTTGGGCTCAGATGGTTTTAAGGTGTGTTTCCACTTCTCCACCCTCGATGATGGAGGATATGATGAAGAATGCTTTTAGCCTTTTGGCCTGGGGCTGAGAGGGGCGGAGGTCAGAGGGACGGAGGAAGGATGGAGATGATAGAAGAGAGCGAGCTGTGGCGTCTGCTCAGATAAAGCTTGAGTGTGGCACGATCGACTCGAGACTGGCCACTTGACACTCTCAGATAATAACCTCACAAACAACCCATTGTCTCTGTGTGAGAGAGTGTGTGTGTGTGAGAGAGTGTGTGTGTGTGTGTGTGTGTGTGTGTGTGTGGGCAGAGACAGACACAGAAGGGGGGGGGGGGGGTTGTTTGTTGGCAGAGTCTGTGCATGATAGTAATTTTGGGAATGTTTCAAAGCTCCTCGTGCTCTGAATACTTTCTGTCCTCTCCAGTGAAACGAGCGGAGTGATGTCGTCTGTGTCGGTCGAGCTTTCACAGTTTGAAGAATGTAAAGTGGCAGATTTATAATTCAGATATTCAGTTACATACACACAAGTTCACCTTTCGTCTTCATGGTGTTAAAGACGTCGACATGATCAGATTCAGTCTGTATGTTGCAGGAAGCAGAGTTTATACAGAAATTAAAATGCACTGACATTCTTAGTGAACGTGCGCACCTGCAGCAGCTGTCATCAGAGTTATGTCGAGCACCATCTGTTTAAGATTTATGGCAGTTAATGTCAATTTAAATGATTGAAGGAATGAGCACAGTCTAAGGTTCATCCTTCTCCAGCTCCACTTTAACCAGTTAACCAGCTCATATTCTGGGTGTCATGTCAGGTACGAGGTAAAAAGAGGTCGTATTGACTCTCTTAATTAATCACAGGTGTGTTTGGGTGTAACATGAATGTGTGCCTGCAGCAGGTGACCTCATATTTACATTACAGATAAAACAAACAGGAGAACTGAGTGGTTTCCTGTCGATGTCAGCGTGTTAATACAGCGTGTTTGAGGGTTCACATGACATCAGATAACTCCGCCCATCTCCCCCAGAGAGCAGGTACAGTGTAAGGAGCTGTGGAGGGGGGCCTCGATATGTTGTTGTGGCCCTATGTCATATCTCTAATTGATAGTAGTAATGAGGCTTCCAGATAAGTTCAGTCAGCCTCACAGTTTGATGATCCAGGAGCTTCAGTTAGTTTTAGAGTCGACTGATTTGCAGGACGTGTGGAGAGCTGCAGGATGACGCTATGAACTGACTGTCTTGACGGCTGCATTCAAAAAAGTGCAATCAAAAATCCCTGGACAAATAAACGAGCCTTCACACAAACAAAAGTCAAATCAGTGGGATATTAAACGACTTCATCAGACAATAAACTGAGATGAACCAAACACACGGAGGTTAAAGACTGTAACTCTGTGGCGTCTTAACGCCTCACACTCGCCTCAGCACACCTGCCTTTAGTTAAAGGTTCCTGAGATGGGGCGTCGGTAGCATAGTGGATAGTGCTGGCGCCCCATGTATAGAGGTGATCACAAGTTCAACTCCGGCTTGCAACCCTTTGCTGCGTGTCGTCCCCCCCCCCAACTTTCTCTCCCCCATTTAACACACTATCCTGTCCATTAAAGGCAAAACGCCCCCAAAAATAATCTTTAAAAAAAAAGGTTCCTGAGAGGCCAGGTCAGGTGGTGCATTAAAGTGTCTCAAAAGATAATAGGAAAATTTAACTTGCTAGAAATGCCTCTGACAGGTGGTAATATTTTTAATAAAAATAGTAAAAAATAATCAATTTAATTTTTTTGTCCTTTCTTCATTTGTGGCGCCCCCTATGGGTGACAACACCTCTGCCACAGGGCGACACTGCCACCTGCAGCCTCTCCACATGTCCTGTGTGTGTAACAAGCAGAGTGTGCACGTGTTGTGAGCCCTCCTGTATAGGCCCATCTTACTGTCTGAATAATGCCAGTCCTTTGATGTCGGTTTGGTGTGTCCGCACAATAAGATTTTGCGTCTAAACTTGGCGTTGGACGACATCAACACACGTTACCAGCGATCATCAGCACAAATCTGTATCTGACAAAACCGCCAAATAAAATAAGAACGTTTTCATTCAATTAAATATTTTTATAGTTTATGTAAAGTAAACATAATGTTATTGTAGAATAGATCGACACTGACTCTGTCACTCAAAAAGAAACCATGATGGAGATGAGTTTGCATTTACGACCCCACTTTTTAAATTTAACATGACTCTGAGGTGAGAAACTGAATGACTTACAAGAGCTTGTTCTCAGGCCAACATGCTGCTGCAGGGTCTGCTCTCTCCACGGGCCCCTCCTGTCCCGTGGGCCCCTCCTGTCCCGCGGGCCCCTCCTGTCCCGCGGGCCCCTCCTGTCCCGCGGGCCCCCCCCCGTCCCGTAGGCCCCTCCTGTCCCGTAGGCCCCTCCTGTCCCGTGGGACCCCCCGTCCCGTGGGCCCATCCTGTCCCCTGGGCCCCTCCTGTCCCACGGGCCCCTCCTGTCCCGCGGGCCCCTCCCGTCCCGTGGGCCCCTCCTGTCCCACGGGCCCCTCCTGTCCCATGGGCCCCTCCTGTCCCACGGGCCCCTCCTGTCCCGCGGGCCCCTCCTGTCCCACGGGCCCCTCCTGTCCCGCAGGCCCCTCCTGTCCCGCGGGCCCCCTCCTGTCCCGCGGGCCCCTCCTGTCCCGCAGGCCCCTCCTGTCCCACGGGCCCCTCCTGTCCCGCGGGCCCCTCCTGTCCCACGGGCCCCTCCTGTCCCGCAGGCCCCTCCTGTCCCGCGGGCCCCTCCTGTCCCGCGGGCCCCTCCTGTCCCGCGGGCCCCTCCTGTCCCACGGGCCCCTCCTGTCCCGCGGGCCCCTCCTGTCCCATGGGCCCCAGTGCACTGTACTGCCTGCTCTGTCTGTATTTACGTCCCCTGCACAAAGTCTGGAGGCAAAAGCATAATTTGCAGTGTGAGTGTCCACACACACACACACACACACACACACACACACACACACACAGTAGTGTTAACCACCAAATGTCCCTCAGATCTCTGAGCTAGTTTTTGAGATCAGTGAATTAATTATTGCTAAAAGTTAAAATGTGAACAGTTGAAACAGTGTCTGCCTCTGAAATCTGAGCTTCTGCTGCTTCTCTTTATCATGAATTAAATGTCTTTGTGTTTTGGTTGTTGGTCAGATGAGAGTGAAGACGTCTCCTCTGGACACCAGTGATGGACATTTGATCGTCTGTCTCCAGAGAGCTGATTGATTGTGTTGAACAGTTGCAGCAGGTGTTGATCTGTGGCGAGCGGCGGTGTTTGTCCCAGGTCCTGCAGTTATAGATTTCATTTGTAATGAGGCAGTAAATAACAGTTATTTGTATCAAGGAAAGAGTCCCATGGCTCTGAATGGCTCATTAGCAGAGGCGCCTGGAAACTCTGGACGAGGACATTAATCGTGTCTGTCCAGCGTGGCGCTTTGATTTACTGACGTACTGAGGGACAAATCCTTCGTCGCACCTTGTGTCATTTATTCTCACTCAATTATTGATATGTAACTGTCGTGTGTTTTTAACAGTGCCTTCACATTCAGGCCTTTAAAGAGACGACAGACTTTATTTTTCACAAACTGACTGTATGTAAACGTGTCACTGACTCGTTACTGTGACCAGTCGACGGGACGGGACACGAGTGTAAACTGAGACATGAACATCCTGTGTCTCCGTCACTGTGGCACGCTGATGGTTACAGAGGATGCAGTCATGCAGAGCATGTGTTGTGCTGTGAAAGAGGTACGGAGGATGGTAATTGGACGAGAAGGAGGAGGAAGAGGAGGAGGAAGAGGAGGAGGAAGAGGAGGAAGAAGGCGCTATTGCAGGAGAAAAAATGATGAATAGAGCAGAACTGAGACTCATACATCATGTCTTAGTCCTGATGTCAGCCAAACCTTTGTAAGCATGTTTCCTGCTCCCATGAGCTTTACCACAGCATGTGTGTGTGTGTGTGTGTGTGTGTGTGTGTGTGTGTGTGTGTGTGTGTGTACAGCTGCTTCAACATGTTTTTAAATGATCCTCTTTTTTACTTGAGCTGATGACATAGAGCTCTGCTGTGGTACATTTTTAATACTTCCTGCAATTATAATCAGATTAATCATATTTCTGTGTATGTTTAGTTAGTTGTACCTGTGTGTGTCTTCTGTTACTAAGACCTTATTATTTTATTTTTAAAGGCAGAAGTAGTCTCATGTGTCCTGGGCTGAAAATGATCAGAGAAAAGTCAAATCAAACATTGATTGAAGAAGTTACTGCAAGATAATAAATCATAAGCTCAAATCAGGTGAACAAATAATGTGTTTACTTCATGTCTTCATTCATTTTTATAAAATGTAAATCATCATTTTCCACAAGCACAAAGTCACATCTTCATTATTTGCTGTATTCATTATTTTTTCAACGATCAGTTTATTGACATTTCACAGAAAAAAACATCATATAGAAAACAATATGTGTGAATGTTCACAAAAGTCCTGGAGTTTATTTAAAACATCTACACACACAGTGACAGGTTGTGTTAATGTTACTGAAAAATGAGAGCACACACACACACACACGTAAACAAAAATAAATAAATAGGAACACAAACAGAAACAATAGATACTGTGACAGACACCTTCATTGTGTTCTGTTTATTACATTGACTTTGTTCACATCAGGTTTAGAAGAGTTTTATTGCAGAGGTTGTGATTATGATTCCTCCCAACATACAAGATGAATCCCCGTCCCTTCATATATTCTTTTAATTCCTGTCATCATCACCATCTTCATCATCCAAGATCAGTTTTTAAATATATATCTATTATTGTATGTTTACAATGTGATGTCAGCTTTTAGTCTGAATGAATGAAATGTTGAGACTGAACGAGGCTCTGTGTGTCGTACCACGGCATGTCTAACCCCCCCCCCGAGCTCTGTGCATGGATGCTGTTAATGGCTCGTGTTGAACAGAGTGTGTGGCAGCGTACATGAGGACGACAGACTGTGCCGTCATCTGTTTGGTAAACATTTGTGCTGAGGCCAAGTTTTTCACCCTGTCGGGCCCCCGCTGCACCACTCCAAACGGCCACCAGCTGCCGTCAGGCAAAAAGGAAATCAGATTGAGCTGAAGAGCTGGAGACGTTCAGGTGTAACAACACAAAGCCCTCTTGTTAAAGACCAGAAGAGATTTCTGGACTCTTTGTCAGATGGAAACGTTTTAATACAAAATAGACTCTGGGCTGAAGATGAGGCTGATTTTCTGAAATAAGGGCTCTCTACACGACCTGTTGTTGTAAAGGCTGACAAAAAAAGCAGCGTTAAACTCCACACTTTCTGCCTGTCTGTGTGTCTGTGTGTGTGTCTGTCTGTCTGTGTGTGTCTGTCTGAAGCTAGGGGCTACGTGAATGTGAGTTGACGGTCCAGATTCAAACAGGAGTGTGATCAGAGATGGAACGTCTCCACGATCTTCACGCTTCAACAGCAGAGTTGTGACATGATGCGTCCACAGTGGCCACTTGGACACAGACAGAGACAAACACAGAGATGGCGACAGAGACAGAGAGAGACACAGAGACAGAGACAGAGAGAGACACAGAGATGAGACAGAGACAGAGATGGAGACAGAGATGGAGACAGAGATGGAGGCGGACTCTCCTCAGTCGAGATCAGGATTCTGTAGAGTGCTGAATTTGACTAACAAAGTCAATTCAGGTTGAAATATTTCACCTGGTTGTTATTTTATATCAGTGTGTAATCTGGTCTTTGAACGCCTGCTTGTGTCTTTGTGTTGCTGTGGATGAGGACCAGGACCAGCAGCATCACTCTGTAAACTACGCTGCTCAAAACAATTAAGGGAGATACACTGAACACAAATATAAACGCAACACTTTTGTTTTTGCTCCATTTTTCATGAGCTGAACTCAAAGATCTAAAACATTTTCTATACACACAAAAGACCATTTCCCTCAAATATTGTTCACAAATCTGTCCTAAATCTGTGTTAGTGAGCACTTCTCCTTTGCAGAGATAATCCATCCCACCTCACAGGTGTGGCATATCAAGATGCTGATTAGACAGCATGAATATTGCACAGGTGTGCCTTAGGCTGGCCACAATAAAAGGCCACTCTGAAATGTGCAGTTTTGCTTTCTGGGGGGGTCAGAAACCAGTCAGTATCTGGTGTGACACCATTTGCCTCACGCAGTGCAACACGTCTCCTTCGCATAGAGTTGATCAGGTTGTTGATTGTGGCCTGTGGAATGTTGTTCCACTCCTCTTCAATGGCTGTGCGAAGTTGCTGGATATTGGCAGGAACTGGAACACGCTGTCGTATACGCCGATCCAGAGCATCCCAAACATGCTCAATGGGTGACATGTCCGGCGAGTATGCTGGCCATGCAAGAACTGGGATGTTTTCAGCTTCCAGGATTGTGTACAGATCCTTGCAACATGGGGCCGTGCATTATCATCCTGCAACATGAGGTGATGGTCGTGGATGAATGCACAACAATGGCCTCAGGATCTCGTCACGGTATCTCTGTGCATTCAAAATGCCATCAATAAAATGCACCTGTGTTCGTTGTCCATAACATACACCTGCCCATACCATAACCCCACCGCCACCATCGGCCATTTGATCCACAACGTTGACATCAGCAAACCGCTCTCACCACATGACGCCACACACGCTGTCTGCCATCTGCCCTGAACAGTGAAACCGGGATTCATCCGTGAAGAGAACACCTCTCCAACGTGCCAGACGCCATCGATGTGAGCATTTGCCCACTCAAGTCGGTTACGATGACGAACTGCAGTCAGGTCGAGACCCCGATGAGGATGACGAGCATGCAGATGAGCTTCCCTGAGGACAGTTTCTGACAGTTTGTGCAGAAATTCTTTGGTTATGCAAACCGATTGTTGCAGCAGCTGTCCGGGTGGCTGGTCTCAGACGATCTTGGAGGTGACATGCTGGATGTGGAGTCCTGGGCTGGTGTGGTTACACATGGTCTACGGTTGTGAGGCCGTTGGATGTACTGCCAAACTGTCTGAAACACCTTTGGAGACGGCTTATGGTAGAGAAATGAACATTCAATTCACGGGTAACAGCTCTGGTGGGACATTCCTGCAGTCAGCATGCCATTGCACGCTCCCTCACAACTTGCGACATCTGTGGCATTGTGCTGTGTGATAAAACTGCACATTTCAGAGTGGCCTTTTATTGTGGCAGCCTAAGGCACACCTGTGCAATAATCATGCTGTCTAATCAGCATCTTGATATGCCACACCTGTGAGGTGGGATGGATTATCTCGGCAAAGGAGAAGTGCTCACTAACACAGATTTAGACAGATTTGTGAACAATATTGAGGGAAATGGTCTTTTGTGTGTATAGAAAATGTTTTAGATCTTTGAGTTTAGGTCATGAAAAATGGGAGCAAAAACAAAAGTGTTGCGTTTATATTTTTGTTCAGTGTATATATGGAGACAAAGTCTGACAGAGAAGAGTGGTGTTAAAACATCGTTATAAGGAGATTATCAGCTGGTTGTGTGAGAGTGTGTACACAGCAGTGTGTCTGTGGAGCACACAGTTACATGAGCTCCAGTGTTCAGGAGGTCAGACACAGACGAGCTGCTGCATCACCTGCTGCACTGTTAACATGTCATTGTCATGATGCGTCAGGTGAGACTTTGTCAAACTGCTTGTATGAACAGATCAGCGAGAGGAGTTCATGTCATCAGTGCATCGTGACTGGAGAAAAGATTACAGAGAAATGAAGGAGACGGGTCACAGAACAGTTTGACTCAAAGTGACAAAATGTTTTATCAGCAGAAGTTTGTTTTATCACTGATTCATTAAGAAATAAAAACATATTGACCCCAGTCATCTGCGTCAGCATTCTTTCCAGTGAGCAGATCGGCTGTGTGGTGACGAGTGTGGTCAAACAAGTCATCAAAAATAATTAATTAAAATTGAAAATTTGTTTTGAGTTACTGGTCAGACTTTTTCACATTTTTGTGATGTGACTTAAAAGAAAGAAACATACATGCATGTACGTTGTTTAATACTGTTAATGTGAGCACGTAAATTATTCATTTTTTACTGAAAGACAAACTTGTGTGCAGTTGTGTGATTAAACAGTTTGTGTGTTCTGTGCTGTCGAACAGAAAAATGATGTTTTCATGTTGAAGCCTTTGTGTGATGCAGTGATTTACTGAGTGCAGGAAGTCTGTCCTCAGTGTGTGTGTGTGTGTGTGTGTCACCCAGTGAGGGCTGAGTCTCTTTGATTGTAGCACATGAAAGTGAATCAGTCATTAAAATTCATGAACTCATTTATGCGTGATGTCATGGTGCGTGTCATGGCTGTTGCACTTGACTGTGTGCAGCATTACATCATGAAACATGTTTCCATATCACAGCAGGCTACGTAACACAGGGACACAGATTGTTTCATGCAGTCGCTGCTGTTCAGGCCAATGAAGGAAGCTTTGATGTGGACGAGAACAAAAAGGTGGAACTGAGCTGCTTTTAGGGAACGATCACACGTGTGTGAAAATAACACTGGTGAATATTTACCTTCAGCTCAGCTCCATACAGTGCATTAAAGAACAGTCACCTCTGTGACATCTTCACACTGTGTTTACATCAGCTGTGGTGAACTTTGACCAATAGCAAAGACATCTGTGGATCGTTGTCGTGTCAAACCAGCCAATGTTTTGATATGACACGATATAGAAATACAAACTGCTTCACATGACAGATGCTGCCTGGCTCGCAGTGAGTCCACATGGAGCTTCAGAAAATGGAAAATGTACCAATTTTGTTGTATTTATTAGCGAGCTAGCTTCTCGCGTGTGTCACAACCAGCCAGGTCCACATTCAGCATAAACATTTCCTCTGCAGGTGACAGTCACGTGCCGGCCTTCACTCATGTGTCACTGCAGCACTGTTTTCTACGGTGGCTGACAAGGACAAACATGCTTTAGTGACTCAGAACATTTCCATTCAGGAAAACACGTCTCAGCTTCAGAAATGAGGCCAGTTCAAATAGAAATGCTGCAGATAAAAAAAAACCTGCTGTAGAAAGTAAAAACAGATCCATTAACCACAGACACGCTGCAAATACAGAAACAATAGGAAGTCAAAAACACTCAAAAACAAATGCAACATATCCAGACAGCACAGCAGCAGTCCTCCAGGCCTCCAGTTGATTGAGTCACAGCAGCATGATTTTTGTTTTGTTTGTATGTGCAGCAGGTTTCTGCATTTGTGTTGGTTTTGGATTTTACTTTGCATTTTTGAATTGGCATAATTTCTTTTTTTAAGTCCCTTAATTGTGTTTTTAAGGACAGATAGTGATAATGATGAGTCAGATAATGTGAAGCTGCAGCACGCTTCTCCTCATGGAAACATTTCGGTTGATGTAGCATGTTCGCCCATCAGCCACCGTCCTCCTCTCTCTGTACAAGACACAGAGACATGTTTGGACTGAATGACATAAAAACAAAGACACTTACAGATGAGTGTGGACAGGTGACACACACACACGCACACACACACACCAGAGATATTGATGTCAGTGGTTGTAACTGTAGCAGCAGCAGCCATCGTCACTCTCATCTTTCAGCTTCTCCTCTCCTTTAACGCCACTGACAGGAGGAAGATCAGGCTGCTGCAGGCGCCCGTACACACAGCGTCTCCTGTACACACAGCGCCTCCTGTACACACAGCGCCTCCTGTACACACAGCGTCTCCTGTACACACAGCGTCTCCTGTACACACAGCGTCTCCTGTACACACAGCGCCTCCTGTACACACAGCGCCTCCTGTACCTGTAGCAGAGAGCAGTGATGAGCAGTAATTAGCTGGTGGACCCCTCTGAACTTGTTGTTGGTGCCTGCAGGGCAGCCGTCCAGTGTTTATGCTAATGAGCTGATTACTCAGCTGGAGTGAAGCATGGAGCACAGATCTGGTGTTACATGGCTGCAACATCTCTCTCCATCACACAGACACAGAACAACAGCTAACTGGACCAGAACAAGAGGCTGAAAGAGAATTATATAAGAGCACAGCAGGGATGATGAGGCTGATGATGTTTTTAGTCCCTGTTAATTCACATGTTGGCCTTCATCATGGCTCAGAACTCCACAGAGACGTTTGGTCTCAGTGTGAGCCAGAGCAGCTACAGATTAATGTCATCCTCATATCTTTTCATCAGACCCAAACAGAAACTGCTGCAGCAGTGATCCTGGATGAGTTCTGCAGAGTTCTGCAGAGTGGTTTGTTTGCACTTCACGAGCGGTGATTGACGATGACTGGCAGCTGTGTTAAAGCCTTGTATTTATTCAGCAGTGGATTCCAGCACATGACTTCAGAGGCACCAGGAGGAGAAGGAACATGATTTTATTTTACTTTTTACAAATGAAATGCCTCATGTACAACTATGTGGATGTGTTGATCCTGACAACCACAGATTTGATTGTGTTTATTGATGCTATAGATCAGCTTACAATAGTCCAGTTATTACCATCATGGATCAAAGATCTGTGTCTGTGTTTTAGTTATAGAAATACATTGATCCTAATAATGATATTGTCTCTAGCCCACACACAGTGTCTGTTAGCAGAACTCGATGGGCTCTGTGTATTAAACTCTCCACAGACTTCAGCCTCACATTAAGATGAATACATTTCTTCTGACAACATATTCTACCATTATACCCTGACACATATCGATTTGGGATATTTGTTGAATCATACTTTGGCACCGTCCTGCAGACCCAGCAGCAGCAGCTGAGGTGAATGTGTCGGCCTGATGTTACCTGCTCCGGCTCCTGAGCGTGAAATGAGAAGCTTTACACACCTGAGCTGAGCTCTGTGAGTGGATCCCTGACTAATGGACCTGTGTTATAAACCCATCAATCACAGAGCTGATGGTTAAACCCACACTTACACACTTACTGCCTTTTGTAAACAGTGCTGACTTTAGTTTGCTCCTGTTGTCTCCACGCAGCGGTGATGCATGTGCACACCAGGCCATGTTGGCTCTGAGGAGTTCACCTTTGGCTGACTGCTGCTGTTTGTGCTCTCCTGTGGGAGATCGGCTGCAGGTCCAGATCGTTACAGCTGCTCTGTGTGTACTTCTGTATATACAGTGAAACGGCTGCACATATTTGTGACACGTGTATTTTCTGTTATTCATCAGAATAATGTAGAGTCAGAGAAATGTTGGCGCAGCTCTGTTTCCTCTGAGCTCACAGACATGGTCATGTTTTCATCAGTGATCCTTCGGATTTAATTCAGTCTCTACAGTCGTTTAATGCTGCTGAAATTTTAAATGATGATACTTTGAAAAGATTATGATATTCAACACCATGTTGGATACCACAGGAAAAATGGAGATAACACCTAGAGACAGTGAGTGAACATGTGCGAGGAGTGAACAGCAGGGTGAGAAAGAAAACTTACTGAACTTTCTCGACAGCTTCACTAGTGAATGAGGTCCATTGTGTTTTGTGCAGGTACACGTGGTCAGTGACAGTTTAAAACAGTTTATATAAATAACTGTGAATCACTGCCACCATGAGAGGTCCTTGAGTTTACAATCATAAATGTGCACACAGAATATGAGGCTGACTGGTCCAGTAGTTTGTGACATTAGCTGTAGACAGACAGAGACACACATAACCAAACACATGACGGTCTCCAGGGTCTCACCTGGTGGAGATCAATAGAAAGGTAAAGACAGATGGTAGAATACAAGGATCATTTTACGTACAGTGTCCTCAGATTGAGACGTGCACCTGCTGCGTGCTGAGGCTGTGATGTCATCATCACTGCTGCTGTCTCCGCCCCTCGCTGCAGGCTGGCTGCATGTGATGCTGGAGCTTGACGAACATGTTGGTGCTGTAATAAGTGTGTGTACTGAGGTGTAACTCCCTCTGCAGCTCCTGTTGATGTTGGCACATTTTCCTCAGCCAGTCGTCTGTGTAGCTCTCTGTCTCTGCCCTGGATAAGTGGGTGGGCGTTTAACTGCTCCTCTAATGCAGCAGCCACTGACTCGGAGCTAATAGGGCCGAGGGGTGAGGCAGTGGGTGAGGACGGAGATGACTCCTCTGATAGTGATGGTATGAGACTCATTTCCAGCCTGAGGCAGAATGAAGGGGGGGGGGGGTCCCACAGAAAACAAACAGCACACAAACTGTCCAACCAGATCTCAGCTGAATGTCCGCAGCACATTATGAAGTGACTGGTTAAATGGCACGCTCTGCCTTCACCACTAAATCAGCAGGTGGTGGAGCGGTGTTGATCCCTCCAGTACAGTCCCACAGACTGTAGAGTCATTTCAAAATGTGCCACAGGTGCTCAGCTGGGTTGAAATCTGATTGGACAGTTTGTGTACTATATGTCCTCCAAATATCAGTCCAGTGTGTGATAGATGTGGGGAGTCACAGGCCTCACCAGCCCAGATGTTCTGGCACCACGTATTGGTGAAATATTCTGCAGTCATTATCAGACGTCCTGGGTCGACCTGTGGATCCTGATCCACTGACTGAGCTCTTTGGTCTAAAGGATGTGATGTTGAGTTAACCAGCTCCCAACATCACATGACATCACCTGTAACCCTACTAACACGTAGACTGATATTGTTCCTGCTCACTCTGCCCTGAAGGATGTGATGAACCACCTGCATGTGGAAAAGATTAGATTCTCACTGAGAGGACGTGAAAACAAATTTTTAGCTGATCTGATCCGTCATTGACCACTGTAAGAAACATGCACTGACTCCTCCTCCTGACCTGTCCAGCTTAAATGACAAGAAACATCATTTCTCTCGTTTTAATTATGCTTTTCTTTCCTCAGTCTTTTTGAAATAAAATTATACATTTTATCTGTAAAAACTATATTTTGCAAACTATATTTTGCATGTACAGTCAACAGTACATGCTGTACTTTTGTCTTTTCTATACATATATGATAAGATGGTTTTTGATTTGTTGTTTCCTTTATATTTGTATCTGAAATTCTGTTTTCACCTTTACACTGTTGTCAGAGTGTGTTTAACTTTGAAAAGCCCAATAAAAAAAGAAGAATACATCACCACACACCTGTAGAGAGTCACAGGTGATGAGTGGG
This sequence comes from Epinephelus lanceolatus, assembly GCF_041903045.1. Taxonomy (NCBI): domain Eukaryota; kingdom Metazoa; phylum Chordata; class Actinopteri; order Perciformes; family Serranidae; genus Epinephelus; species Epinephelus lanceolatus. Next base: position 44,830,961 of record NC_135747.1, read on the forward strand.
AGGGATAACATCCGCATGACAGAACTCAGAGTCAGAAATACTTGAGAGTACACTGTGATTGGTTACAGCCGCTCTGATGTAAAGAACAGAGAATTATAAGAAGAAAGAATAAGAGTATAAAATACAAGTAAATATGAAGCAATAAAATAGAAACAATGTGCATTATGCTTCAGTGTTTAACACTAGTACTTAATATTAGAAATGAAAAAAAAATCGTCACTGTGCTGAGGCTGCGAGTGTGAAATGTATCTACAATATAAACATCTATAGAATAAAGTAAACATAAGAAATGTGTGCAGCTATGTGACACCTGCGTAGCGTACCTTTAACGTACAGACGTGAGAGTCGTAACGGTCCTCTCATCAACTCATGGAGAGACAGAGAAGAAGAGTTTCCACAAAATGTCAAACTGCTCCTTAAAACAAGACAAAACAAGTCAAACAGAGGAGGAGGAGGTGACCAGACAGGAGGAGGATGATGACATCATCACTGACTGTACATCAGAGCGTAAACTGAAACAGTATAAAGCTCATTCACATTCATATCCAGTCAAATCACCATGGAGACAAAACAAAGGAGGCGGGGTCTCCTGAGTGGTGTGACGCTAATTTTATCTGCACAAATACACACACCATCTTTGTGTTCCTGTGTCTTCATCATCATCATCATCAGCCGCTTCATCATCTTTAATCTGTCAGCCTTTGATCCTGCACGGACACACACACACACACACACACACACACACCTGGCTCTCTGTAACCTCCCACTCGTTGGTTGGTTCTTCTTCTGTCCTGAATTCATCTGCACTGTTTTACATGCAGATGTTTATGAACAGGAAGTGTTGAGTTGTTGTTGTTTTCTCCTCAGACGTCAGACTGAATCTGCGTCACACACAGGCAGTTGTCACCCTGTGGTTGTTTCTCCAGCCCTGCTCCTCTTCATCCCTCCTGGTTACATGTTATTTACGTCTTGTGTGTGCTCTGCAGGGCTCAGCTGATTCCTACACAAGCCGACCGTCTGACTCGGATGTTTCCCTGGAGGAGGAGAAGGAGGGCGGCCGGCAGGAGAGGGAGCAGCAGGCCACTGTCCAGCTCGAGAGGGCAAAGGTCAGATTTTATTTCATGTGTTATTTATGACATTTATCCTTTTTTACAACAGGAAATAAACAAAAACAGAGTTTAACAAAGTGACAGGAGTTCACACGTCAGTCTGTACGATCACTGACATGGAGGGAAACTGGAACACACCAACAAACATATAAACAATATGATGTGCTGAAAATATTTTATTATTTAACAAAGTGTGGAGGCAGAAGTGAACAAACAAAGAGGGAAACGATCAATTGTCTTTTAGGTTATTTAATACAGCGTGTTACAGGTAACGAACATACAACAGCTCCTTTTTCCAGGTGATTAAAGATAATTATGAATATTAAATCCTCCAAAGTGAGACTCCATCAGTTCACTGTGGTCCAAAAAGTGTCAGAGGTGTTTGTCTGAGTGAGACCTGAGACACCTTCATCAGGAGCTGTTAAACAGCATCTCTTCATCATCAGCGCCCCCCCCCCCCCCCCAGACACACACACACACTGTTGAGGGTGAGGCTGATGAGCACATTGGCGCTGTAGTCACTGACTGTAACTAACTCTCTTAGAAACAGTTTCCACACAAACACTTCATCAGCATCATGAGATGCATTTTTATCTTCTGTGATGCAACATTTAAATATCTGTGTGATACTGTGATGATGACTCTCCTTCCTCTCTGCTGTGTGACAGACTAAAGCCGTGGCCTTCGCTGTGAGGACCAACGTCAGTTACTGCGGCGCCCTGGATGAGGACGTTCCTGTGGCCGGCACCGCCGTCTCCTTTGATGCCAAGGACTTCCTCCACATCAAAGAGGTACGCTGAGGAGGTGGTGATGACCCTGTGCTGAACCGTTCACTGCTATGACACAAGAAAATACTGTTTACCCTCCCTTGAATCTGTGTTAAATAGATAAAATGTCAGAACCTTGTTTATGTGTCACGTCTAATTCAGGATTGTTGCTGGGTGTCAGTTTCCTGCTCAGACTTCCTGAAGTATGGTTAAAAACAAAATGACTACAGTCCTGCTGTCCCCCACAAAGGACATGTGTTCAAGGGATAGTGCACCCAAAAATGAAAACTCAGCCATTATCTACTCACCCATATGTCGAGGGAGGCTCAGGTGAAGTTTTAGAGTCCTCACATCACTTGCAGAGATCCAAGGGGAGAGGAGGTAGCAACACAACTCCACCTAATGGAGGCTGACGGCGCCCCAGATTCAAACGTCCAAAAACACATAATTGAAACCACAAAATATCTCCATACTGCTCGTCCGTAGTGATCCAAGTGTCCTGAAGCCCCGACATAAAAAGTTGTTTGGAAAAACCTCATTTGAACTCTGTTTTTAGCCTCATTGTAGCCTGTAGCTCTGACTGCCTCTCTGGGCACCGTGCTCACGTGTGTGAGCTTGCGTGAGACCTTGAGACATGGGCACCACCTTCATGTGTGTTCACGTGCTTTCGCTGGTCTTGCGCAAGCACACACATGTGAGTGCGGTGCACAGAGAGGGTGTGGGGGTTTGGGTGCACTATCCCTTTAACATGTATATTCTGAAAGGCTTAAAATGAACACTTGGAATCGTAATACAATAAACTCCATGTGAAGAACAGAAACAATATATTTACAGATTTGATCTCTTTCTGCCATAAAACATGCTGCAGCTCCCTCCTTTAGAAAAGACACATGATATGTTGTGTTGGTCACACGCCACCTGTGTTACCTGTGTTACCTGTGTTACCTGTGTGACGTCTCAGGACATCCCTTTCACAGTATGTCAGCAGTCAGATAGACCGCATGCATGTTGCTTAAGATAAAGGCCTCAGTCTCGTGACCCTGCAGAGGACAGATATGAACTGATATATCTAGATGTGGTGGATTCTCAACATGACACAGTGGGAACTTCTCTCACACTGTGAATGATTCATAAGTCATTTCTATGTTGGGTTTTAGATATAACACATTTACTGTACGAAATAAAAAGTAATCACAGGCTTCTTCACTGATACACACCTGCCAGTCTCCCACTCAGTAACATGACACCCTCTGTCTCACCTGCAGAAGTACAACAACGACTGGTGGATCGGCCGCCTGGTGAAAGAAGGCTGTGACATCGGCTTCATCCCCAGCCCTCTGAAACTGGAGAACATCCGCCTGCAGCAGGAGCAGAAGAGAGGACGCTTCCATGGGTGAGTGCAGGAGGTGGAGGAGTCAGGAGGTGGAGGAGTCAGGAGGTGCAGGAGTCAGCTGCAGAGACTGTAGTGAATAAAGAGAGGTGGAGGGGTCAGGAGGTGCAGGAGTCAGGAGGTGGAGGAGTCAGGAGCTGTAGGAGTCAGGAGGTGCAGGAGTCAGCTGCAGAGACTGTAGTGAATAAAGAGAGGTGGAGGGGTCAGGAGGTGCAGGAGTCAGGAGGTGGAGGAGTCAGCTGCAGAGACTGTAGTGAATAAAGAGAGGTGGAGGGGTCAGGAGGTGCAGGAGTCAGGAGGTGGAGGAGTCAGGTGGTGCAGGAGTCAGGAGGTGGAGGAGTCAGCTGCAGAGACTGTAGTGAATAAAGAGAGGTGGAGGGGTCAGGAGGTGCAGGAGTCAGGAGGTGCAGGAGTCAGGAGGTGGAGGAGTCAGCTGCAGAGACTGTAGTGAATAAAGAGAGGTGGAGGGTTGGGGGAGGTGATGGAGGAGCTGCAGGATGAGTAAAAGCCTGGCAGCTGAGCTGACAGATAGGGAGGAGGTGAGGTGGAGGAGATCCAAGCTGTTGGCTCCTCCCTCTCAGAGGTGTGTCTGGATCCAGGCCACCACAGATTTTTCCATCAGATGGAGGGAAAGTGTTTCAGCCACCGAGGAGGCGATTAGAGACGCTGAGCGTACAAGGTGGTGTGACTGAGGACAGTGGTCACCTGTTTCCTGTGGGGGGGGGGGGGGGGGGGGGATGAATTATTATTGATGAATTAAGACTGGTCTGTCTGTTTGCTGTCGTCACTGCAGCAGTAAGTCCAGCGGGAACTCCTCGTCCAGTCTGGGAGAAATGGTGTCAGGAACATTCAAGCCAAACCCAAACTCTGCAGGTTGGTGCCACAGATGAGCCTGAGAGGACAAACTGTCCTCACTGTTTGTCTCCGTTATCTGCTCCGTGTTTGTGACAGGATTTATTCAGACATGTGATGATGTGATGAATTATAACGTCTGATAAACTGTCTTTTCTTTTTCAGGGAAGCAGAAACAGAAAGTGGTGAGTATGGACATTTACACATTCACTGATTTACTGGATGGTTTTATAGGGGAAAATAAAAGTAAAGTAAAGAGGTATAAATGAAATAAGTACAGAACTGTCTTCAACTTTATTTCCTGAAATAATTACTCACATTGTTGACAGTAAACTCTTTAGAGGTCTGTTAGGGTCTCTTAATGATGATTTTTAAGTTGGAGGGTCCTTTCTTAACATTTAGATCATTGATCGTGCCTTTAATCACCTCGTCATTATACTTTATCAAACCTTAGTTCACTACAAACAGATTACTCTTTAGGAAACTCATTTTAACAACCATCTGCATCAGAATGAATGTTAGTATTGTTTGAAACCACCTGTTTTATCCTGCAACACTGTCTGTTCATGAAAGAGCACATTTTATTAAATTTAAAAAGCTGCAGTAACATTTGTTTTAACTTAAATATTAACTGTGAATCTCAGCTCGCACAGAAATCAGGAACATTAAATTGGATTCCTACTGAAAGTCAATATAGCTGGAGGAGGCACAGATCAGGAAATTTTATTGAAAGTCCACCCTCCTCCTCCTCCTCCTGCAGCTCCTCCCTCTCTGTCCGAAGCCCCTCCAATACAATACAATACAATACAATATGCTTACAGGTTATTATGGGATATTTGTCCAGTGATCCTAAAATCAAACTGCCCTCCCCAGCTTTAACTAGTCCTCTGCAGATGAATCTTTCCTGAAAAGTAATGAGACACTTGAACAACAGCATCATGTGCCGTGATGACATGTGCGTACATCTCAAATCATTATCGTTTTAAGTTCATTCAGAATCAGTAAAACATTTTATTCAGATGAAAACAGAACGTCTCTTTAAAGCATCACTCTGTTTGGTGTTTGGTTTCTTCAGAGAGACACTTGCTCATATTAAATCTGTGTGTGTGTGTGTGTGTGTGTGTGTGTCCTGCCCTCCAGGCTGAGCACATCCCTCCGTATGACGTGGTTCCCTCCATGAGGCCGGTTGTCCTGGTGGGACCGTCCCTGAAAGGTTACGAGGTAGGACACGCTGCTGCTCCTCGAGCCGTCTGACTCAGCCTCTGTCTCACAGCCACACATGAAGTCTCTTCATCCTCACTTGACTTATTCCCACCGTGCACTCAAAGACTTTGACTCAAGTCTGACACTGTCACACATCTACAGACAACGTGAGGTTTCAGTCACACATCATGACGTGTGTCAAAGACTGCAGATCCTGCAGGGTCACTGTTTACAGACTACAGCTAGATTCCTTCTGAGATTATTTCCCATCCTGCTCCTGCTGCAAAACATTACACCAAACACTCTTTGAGAAATATCACATTTTAACAATCCCAACATGTCTGCAGAAACACATCACTCTACACACACAAGATAAAAGGCGTCATGTGTCGACAGTATTCTTGTCAATTCAGCATCAATATGATCCATAAAAAAAGATAAACTGTGTTTGTGTATGTAAGTCTCCACCAGCGCCTGTTGTTGGTTAGCTGCTTTATTTTAGTGGGACAAGTCTGAGAATGAGATGTTTTTATCCTTCAACACACACACGTGGTTACGTTTAGCCAACACACACACACGTGGTTACATTTAGCCAACACACACACGTGGTTACGTTTAGCCAACACACACACACGTGGTTACATTTAGCCAACACACACACGTGGTTACATTTAGCCAACACACACACGTGGTTACATTTAGCCAACACACACACGTGGTTATAGGCTGACCAAACGTCCTCTTTTGCCCGGACATGTCCACTTTTCACGTCCCGTCCGGGGCGTCCGGGGCGTCCGGGGGTCTTTTATAAACTGATGATAATGTCCGGTTTTCCGTGTGTTTGTGTGTGTGTGTGTTAGATTGCGGCACGGGCTGCATATTTCTGTCCGAACCCGAACCGAGCCCGACATTATTTAATGACCAAAGCACTGAGTTTGTGTCACACAGTGGTTACAGGCTATTTAACAGGCTGGGCGTGCGCCGTGGGTGCTCAGCTGCGGAGAGGGAGACCTCCATGTTGGAGACGGGAGCGGGAGGCAGGAGGTCCGACGCTTCCAGCGAGAGGAGAGGGAGAAATAAAACAAAATAAGATAAAATAGGAAAAACCTGTCTTCCTCTTTTATTTTATTTTCAGCGTTTAATCAAGGCGGAGGCGGATTTTATTTATTTTTACACTACATTTTCACTGAAAGCTGACCGAATCCAACCCGAGCCCGAATACAATTTATAGTTACATTTTTGACCAAACCCAACCCGACCCATCGGGTACCATCGGGCTCGGATCGCCACACTCTAGTGTGTGTATGTGTCCCCTGTTGGGGCCTATCTGAATTTCTGTCTTTGAGAGATATTTTGTAATATAACTGAATTTTCTATCCATACATATAAATTTTAAATACATTAAAATTATAAGGCATCTTTGAGTAAACTGTGAGTATCATTTAGGTAGGCTATGTCGTGGCCGGCCAAGTGTCCTCTTTTTTGGAAATCAAAATATGGTCACCCTACGTGGTTACGTTTAGCCAACACACACACGTGGTTACGTTTAGCCAACACACACACGTGGTTACGTTTAGTTGACACACACACGTGGTTACGTTTAGCCAACACACACACGTGGTTACGTTTAGTTGACACACACACGTGGTTACGTTTAGTGGTTACGTTTAGTTGACACACACACGTGGTTACGTTTAGTTGACACACACACGTGGTTACGTTTAGCCGACACGCACACGTGGTTACGTTTAGCCGACACACACACGTGGTTACGTTTAGCCAACACACACACGTGGTTGGGTTTAGGAAAAAAGAACAGGGTTTGGCTTTACAATCAAACAGGACGTGAACACCCTCCTGGGTGAAAGTCGGTGGTTGTTGTTAACTTATGTTGTTGTAACACCGTATTTCCCCCTGATGTCGCCGGACCGGCAGCATATCATGCCAACATGAAAGGATGGCTTTTTTTCTTGGTGTCTGACGCAGGAAGTCACTGACCAAGCGCTGACAACTTTGAAGTGAGACCGGGTTGGTTTCTCCTCCTTTTCCACAGAACTAGACTTGTTCACATTCTTGCGCCTCCCCAGATTCTCCTCCATGTTTACTGCGTACACAATTTGCCACTTCCTGTTTGGTGCTGGAAAGAGTGCAGCTATTGGTTGTTGATGTTCACGTCAAAATTAAAAACAAACACAACAAACAAACGATGGATCTCACAGAGCACCAACTGAGCTAAAACTCATGATTTTGTTCCAACACTGGAAATTTGTTGGTGACAGTGAAATGTTTTGAGAAGTCGTTTGGTGTCATGCTGTCATTAGCCAACTGTTATTTTAGGCAGTGCACGTACATAAATCACATAGAGGCCATTTTTTGCACGACTGTGCAAGAAGTGAAGTTTTATAGAGAAATCTCAACACAAAGATTATCACAGCTGATTTAGGTGAAATAACTGACATGTTAATGCAGCCGTTATCGTCCAAGCTGACAGATGTTGCAGACTCTGATTCCTCCTAAAGTTAAAATCCCAGAGATGAAACATAAAAGCTGCTGATTGATTATCAGTTACCACTGGATCCACAGGGCAAACAATAAAGGAGGCCGAGGAGGAGGTGGGAGGTGGGAGCTGGAGTCAGTTGTCATGGAATCACAGTCTTTGCCTCCCATTCTGGTGTTGCCGTGGTAACAACCTTCTGTGTAAACTGCATCAGTCTAAAAAAGTGGAGCATGGTTTGAAATTAGAAACAGAGAATAATGTGCACTGACTGCACCAAGAGGAGGTGTCTCCATGAGAAACAGAGACGTGGTTATTATTGATCACATCAGACACAGTTCTGTTTATTGTTTTCTGATCGATCAATATCACACAGCAAATAATAAAACTAAAAAGATCTGGTGTTAGCAGTGTTGTTCTTTCTGTCAGTGGCACAGAGCGAGGAGGGAGGTACTCTTATTCATTACTAAGAGAGTACATGGTGTCAGGGTCATGTGTCGGCTCGTACGGCTGCAGAGTGGTGGAAGATGATGAGGTTCTGCAGCAGAATGATCCTTGACAGTATTATTGTATATGATATTATTGGAATATCAGTACTGACATATTGATTGTACCACATGTATGTAAGCAGGATCTTAATGTTGCATCTGATCGAGCTGAACTAGAACCATGTTTACACTGTTGGTAGTTTAATTGATAAAGATATATCGTGAACAGATCGTATGTTTGTGTCAAAAATTGTCTCTAAATTACAAGTCTTCAAAGTAACTACACTCCTGGAAATAAAGGTGATAACTAGAACCATAAATGGTTGAAAGCGCTTTTTGGTTCCTGTTAGAACCTTTTATAACCTTATGGGTTCTACCTAGAAACCCAACATAAAGGGTTATACCTCGAATCTTCTATGAAAGCCACCCAGAACCCCAGGTGAGAGGTTCTACTGAGGTCCCTTCTGTGGTATAATAGTTACAACCAGAACCTTCTCTGGGGGTTTTCTCCAGAACCTCTTCACCTTCCAAGTCTGCAAGAACCTTCAAAGGGAGCTCTCGCAAGAACTCTGTTATGTCCCAAGGGTTTCATCTAAAACCCATTCAGAGCGTTCTACTGAGAACTGTTCTATATTACAAGGGTTTAATCTTCATCTGGAAGAACCCTTAAGTATTTGAAGGGTTTCATGTGGAACCCACCAAAGAGGTTTCACTGATTACCCTTTTATATTCCAAGGATTTCATCAAGTACCCACCCAAGAGGTTTTACCAAGAACCCTTTTAGATTCCAAGGGTTTCATCTAGAACCCACTCAGATGGGCTCTAGAAATAGTAATTGACTACATTACCCATAGATCTGTCTCCCACTGTTCATTGTTTTGGTTCTTAATGGAACCCTCGGCCTTACTAAACAAACCTTAAAGAACACTATTTAAAGAAAAGGGTTCTTCAGAAGCAAATGGTTTGGGGTAGAACTTCAGTCCTTCAGGAAGAACCCCTGCTGGAACCCATCCAGAGGGGCTCTTAAAATAATAATCGACCACATTACCCATAGAACTGTCTCCCAGTAAACGTTGTTTTAGTTCTTAATGGAACCCTCGGCCTTACTAAACAAACCTTAAAGAACACTATTTAAAGAAAAGGGTTGTTCAGAAGCGAATGGTTCTGGGTAGAACCTCAGCCCTTCAGGAAGAACCGCTTTGTAACCTATATTTCTACGAGTGCAATAACTAAATCTGTCAGATCGATGCAGTGGAAGTAAAAAGGACACCTCCAAACTAAACTTTATTCATCACCTGAGTAAATCTGCTTCATAACGTTCTTTCACTGTAAAGTTGATTCACCTTTTGGATCCACGGAGTCTTTGCACATCTTAACAGCACTAATTTCTGTCAGACAGCTGCTCCGTGTTTCAGCTCAGATGACACGCCTCCCCGTCAACCCTCTGTCGCTGAACACATCAGAGTGACAGCCGAACACAAAGCTCTCCTGTTTAGATTCATGTTTCCATCATGTGTTCATCGCCTCGAGTCAAACACCTCATACAAACACAAAGACTGATGACTTTCTCAAAGACGTAGCTACCCCATCTCGACTTCCTGTTTGAGTTGGAGGCCTCGGCCTGGCGGTCAGACTCATCAGGAGACGGCTGCACTTTGTGATCGCTCCAATCCATCAGCTGTGCGTCGGTCTCTGCGACACCTCTCATCGTAGCTCTTAATCACTTAATTTAAAGTGGCCACATTCGTCCTGCACAGAGCCGTGAAGAAAGAAACCAACGGCTCGGTCAGGTGTGTGATTCACAGAGCTCGGCAGCAGCGGCCTGTACGGACGCCATCAGAATGAATAATAAGAGTCCATCTGAGCTGCTTTACGATGTAGATGTGTGAGGATTGTTTGACTGTTACATGTCTGACACTGTCACGCTCTGTGACTTCTGTCTGTCTTGAATTACCTGATCTTCTTCTTCTTCCCTCTTCATTGTGTGTCCTCCACCTGCTCCCTGATTCGTCACCGCAGGTGACAGATATGATGCAGAAGGCGCTGTTTGACTTCCTGAAGCACAGGTTTGATGGGAGGTGAGCAGTCAGAGTGCAGCAGCATCTATCACACAGAGAATCATCCTGCTGCCAGTTTCCTGTGCATGACGTGTGTCTGGTGTTGTTTCAGGATATCCATCACACGGGTAACAGCTGACATATCGTTGGCCAAGAGGTCAGTACTAAACAACCCCAGTAAGAGGGCCATCATTGAGAGATCCAACACCCGCTCCAGCCTGGGTAAAGCTACAGGAACTGTTCACTCAATGATGTGCATGTGCATGTGTTGATGTTCTCTGACCGTCGTCATGTTCCCTCTCGTTCATCATGGCCGCTCTGCTGTGTGTTGGTGTCTTCCTGTGTAGCGGAGGTGCAGAGTGAGATAGAGAGGATCTTTGAGCTGGCCAGGTCTCTGCAGCTGGTCGTGTTGGACGCAGACACCATTAACCATCCAGCACAGCTCATCAAGACCTCGTTAGCACCCATTATCGTCCACGTTAAAGTGTCCTCACCCAAGGTAAGACTGAAGGCTCAGACAGCAGACACACTGATGAAATGTTTGCTCCTGTTTTTACTCACTCTTTATCTTTATTTGTGCACAGGTTCCTCAGATAAATAGATTTTTTTTTATTTTTATCTCAGCCTTTGGACCTTTTTGTGTCTTTCTCGCCCAGTCACATTGGCGTGCAGGCGTCTCTGTCGTCCTTTCTTAGCTAGCAGACAGCCATCCAGTAAAACTGAGTTGATTTTCACATTAGCTTTCACAAAGTACATGTTCTCCTCTTCCCTGTAGAGCTGTTTATCAGTCAGATAGTTTTGTTGTGAGCTGCAGTGTTGGAGATATGGGCCGTAGAGATGTCTGACTTCTCTCCAGTATAACACAACTAGATGACACTCAGCTTGTGGAGCTCATGGTGGTCACTTCCTGTCAACGTTACAGATCAGAAGCGCAGTGAGTCGTTGACTAGAGATGATGCGCCGTCTCACGGTGGTCACTTCCTGTCGACGTTACAGATCAGAAGCACAGAGAGTTGTTGACTAGAGATGATACGCCGTCTCATGGTGGTCACTTCCTGTGAACCAGCAGCTTTTTACAGCGCTACAGAACGGAGCAGTGACAGTAGGTGTTTGTTTCAGCTCGCCTCATCATGAACCTTCAGTTTTAACTGGTCTTAAAGGAGCTGGTAGCCTGGGGCTCAGACAGTGTTCACTTTTCTCTGGAGCAGGGTTAGCCTTGAGTTTTCATGGTTATCCCCTGAGAACGGACTTCAAAGTCACCATTGTAAGAGAGGCTTTAATTTCAGAGTGTCAATATGAGTTACACGTTCCTACTGACATTCATCCCGGGGCTATTGAAAGTGCAGCATGAATCATAGAGCCCTGAGCTCAGGTTAATCCTGGGTTAACAATGGGTGTGTGAAAAGGGGGCGAGGTCAGCCCAGAGTCAACTCTTGTGAGTGCATGTAGTGAAAAGCCTGTTATTTCCAACACTCAGCAACTCACACTTAAATAATCCAGACTGATAACTAGCACTACAGGTAAGAGGGGAAAAAGACTTTAAGGTGAATTGTGCCTTTAAATCTTTTAAAGTCTGCTGCAGGCAGTGAGCAGAGCTCTGAGGCTCTTGGTAACCTGAAGCCTCTGTAGCTGGTGTTTAAACTATAATCTGAGATATGTCTTTGTATTGTTGAGCCGTCTGTGTGCTTCCCACAGGTCCTCCAGCGGCTCATCAAATCCAGAGGGAAGTCTCAAAGCAAACACTTGAACGTGCAGCTTGTTGCAGCAGAGAAACTGTCTCAGTGTCCCTCTGTAAGTTAACTTCACACACACTTTAAAATCTGAAACAGAGCAGCAGGTATTCACCATCAGTGACACTCTCCTCTCCTCTCTCCCACCTCAGGAGATGTTTGATATCATCCTGGATGAGAACCAGCTGGAGGACGCCTGTGAACACCTGGCAGAGTACCTGGAGGCATACTGGCGTGCTACACACACTTCACTTAGCACGCCACTCAACCCCCTGCTGGGACGCAATCTGGGCTCCACCGCTCTGTCCCCGTACCCTGCCGCCATCCAGGTGAACTCTGCTAGCAGGGAAACAAATGTTGTCTTGTATTCTCTGGTTAATTAAAGTCTGAATTATTTATCAGTGTGTTTATATGTTACTGATGTTTAAGATCCAGTCAGGCTTAAATACAGCTTCACATTCATCAGAGGAAGAGGAGAATATACAGTCACACTGAGTGACTGCTGAGCCTCTGATAAATGTGTTGTAGCTGAGAAGAGTTAGATTGTTAAGAATCTGAGGACGATAACTCAAATCTTTTGATTAACAAACGCTCTGCTGCAGTCTCGACAGGTTTTAAAATGTTTGCAGTCTCTCTCTGCAGTCAGTTGTGACGGTTTCTGATAGTTATCCAAAAAAGTTTTAAAATTGTCCACAGAAATTCCTCAAAACATTTCTGCCTGACATGCATCTGCTAAAGCTCAGCATGTTCCAGAGACCTGATGAGTAACTTCAGCCCTGGTTTCTCATGTGTTTGTGTCAAAGTGACTGATGGGAGCAACAGTTTTTGAAACTTTGTCAGCTTTGAGTGAGAGAGGTGAGACAGGCTGCATAGTAAACACTCGGGGCATGTTCACAATGTACAGCCACCAGAAGAGCTTGTTTTTGTCTGACAGCATCATGGAGACAATCTCCACAGAGAGTCTGGTGATGTCAGGGCTGTGTCTGGTTAAACTAAAAGGATCTTCCTCTTTAACACAAAGCTCTGTCTCTGTAGGGATCCTTTCATAATGGTGTCAGACACTATAATAACAATCTGAACCTGTCAGTGACAAAAATACATTTTTAGTGGACGTACATTGACAGTGCATATTTGCCTCACGAGACTACATAGCAGCTGGTTTTGTAGCTGAAACGTCTGACGCAATACTGAAACCTTGTTTTTGTCACTGACAGGATCAGACTGTTATTATAGTGTCAGACAACTTTATACAAAGGATCCCTGCAGAGATAGAGCTTTGTGTTAAAGAGTAAAATCATTTTTGTTCAAACAGAAACAGCTCTGAAATCACCAGACTTTTATTTAGAAAAACCAGTTATTATAATTATATTATAACTCAACAGAAGCAAAATAAAACTCACAGAAACCATCTCTGCTCGTCTTTCCACCGTACCGATGATCAGCAACTCTGGGATATCAGGGCTGTTCATGATTAAACAAAAAGTATTTTACTCTTAACCCTCTGAAACATGATGGTAAATTGGTTTGGCTTCTTTAAAAAAAAAACATGGAAAGAAGGCGGTGAGCAACCAAAGAAGAAATGACTAAAAAATTAGCAAGAAATTGGTATAAAGAGAAAATTCAAAATAAGAAAATTTTGAAAAGAAAAGAAAAGGACATTAACTGGAAAAACTGCTCAAAAATGATAATAACTAATGATGATAATTCTGTATCATAGCCTAAATGTAGTTTTTCCTTGGCGTTTTTCTTTCTCCCTAATTTTTATAAAAAAATAATTGTCTAAATCAAATATTTTTTGAAATTTCTTGGAATGTATTGCACTCTGTCAGTCCTGTGATAGTCTGGTGACCTGTCCAGGGCGTACCCACCTCACGCCCAAATGTCAGCTGGGATAGGCTCCGCCCCCTGTGACCCCTAACAGCAGGGGTGTCCAGACGTTTTTGAATAGGGGCCAGATAAAACAACATGAAAACACCTGGGGGCCAAATGATTCTCGCATCAAAAGTTTTTTGATGTTTTTTTAAAGTGAGATAAATGCAACCATTTTTATCTTTTAAATGAACTATTACTACGTGATGCCTGTCTACTGTATGATAGTCCTGTCATTGTGAGGTGAAGGGTGAAAATGCCAAGTGATCTTGCTCGATTAACCGTTATTGTGTAAAGGGCCACATATGGTATATTTTGAAAGTCAAGCCAAGGGCTAATTAAAATTGGTCTGTGGGCCACAATTGGCCCCCGGGCCAGACTTTGGACATGCCTGCCTAACAGGATAAGGGCTTATGGAAAATGAATGAATAAATTAATTATTTTTTTTTTACCAAGTTGCTCACTGCCTTTTTTTCCACACCAATAAGCTCAGAGTTCAAAGGGTTAAATATCTGTGAAAGGCGTCTGACAGCAGCACAAGAAAAGTGACGTCACTCCAGGTTTCAAAGGGTTAAACAAAAAGGTCGACCTCTTCAGAGATCCTTTCAGTAATGATGTCGGACACTTTTACTGACACTGGACGTGAACTGCAGGTGCTTATCAGCCCGTGAGGTTTCACAGCTGCAGGCTACAGTGCTCTTGCTCAGTATTGGACACATTTTAAATCTTTATATTTGTCAGTTAGACACAGAAACATGTGAGAAAGGGATCCAGGTTAAAGTTTGACCAGAGTATGGTGCAGTAACACAAAACACGTGCGTCATGCCGCTGCTCTCCTCCAGACTCTACAGAGATGTGTCAGCCACACTGTGAGTGTTGGGTTCATACTGAGGAGACAGAGCGGCAGAACACCAGTGGGTTGTTTTAAAGTGTCTTTGGGAGTTTGATACCTAAACCCATACAGTGCTTTTTAACTGACTGAAGTCAAACTGACAGAAGAAGCTGATTCACTGCATGACTTGTAGTTTCCTCACTGATGGCAGAAATGAGGAAACTACAAATGTTTGACACCAACTGTTGGAGCTCATAGAGGTGATTCTGGGCAGAGATGTGTCAGTGTGACTGTCAGGTCTTCTTCTTCTTATGTCAGTTAATATGATGCAACATCATCAGGTGTTCCTAAAAGATTAAACTACAGTAGATCTCATTTTTCAACATTTGAGATACTTAACAAACATGTTGCCAATTCAACATTATGAATTATGCAGTTTTATGTAAATACTGTTGTTATTGGCAAATTAAACTACACAGAAATCAATACCAAAACCTAGACATACACACACATGCAACAGGAGAGGTACAAGTAACCGACAAAGTTCATCTTAATCGTGTGTCTACAGGACATGAGCTCACAGCAGCACATATGATCACATGTGGCTGTTAAGTGTCGTCGGGGTTTGGTGTGAACAAAATCGAAACACATAAAGAAACTCTCCTGATCCATATCTACATAAAGATGGAGGCATATTGAGTCTTCATGCTGCAAAAATGGACCCAGGAATGTTTCCTATTAATCTTTACATTTAAGATGATTAAATCAATCACAGCTTCTCTGTGTGAATAACTGGACTACGTTCATGCAAACTAAAGCATGGTGCATTTCCAGTTTCCAGAGAATTAAAGAGTCCTCAGAGCAGTTCATGTTCATGTCGCTGCTGAACTGTGTGAGGTTTAATGAATCAAACACTGCACAGACTGAGTGTTTCATCTCTCCAACAGGCCCAGAGAAACCGAAACAGCAACCACACAACAACAGACCTTTCACCTGTTGAACGCCGCAGCCTGATGCCCGCCGATGAGAACTACCACAACGAACGGGCGCGGAAAAATCGCAACCGCCTGTCCTCGGGCTCCCAGCACAGCCGGGACCACTCGCCTCTGGTGGAGGAGGACTTCCAGGACCCCTACCAGGATTCTTACAAGCCTCACCGTAACAGAGGATCTCCAGGAGGCTACAGCCAGGACTCCAGGCACCGGCACTGAGCTGCGGCCTGCTGGGAACAAAGTGTAGGCTCGTCTTTCTCCAACCAACCACTACGGACATGAAAAGAGTTGAAGCTACTACACTCATTTGGACTGTAACAACCTTGTGTCGATGTGTAGTACCTCATTTTCCCTTCGGCCTTGGCTCCTGCCAAACGAGCATCTGAACCTAAAATATGAAGAATCCTGCTCTTGCTTTGCTGTGAAGGCGCCGGGTGTGACAGAAGCACAAGAGCAGAGACGTTTGGTTTGAGAGGGACGGCTGAAGCTGGACCTGATCTGTGGCCTGTGGGTGAAGTACACTAGCAGGTGATAGTGTGCGACGAAGGCTCCTCTGGACCCTCCCCGCCATCTCAGCTGTTACTGTAGCATGCAGGCAGGAAGCACAGGTAACCACAGGTAACCACAGGTAACCACAAGTCACCACTGAATCTGCCTCCAGCCAGTGGCACGCAGCACCAGCGGTGATGAAGAGCACAGAACCTGTTTGCACGTGTCCAGGAGCTGGTAGAAGAAGAAGAAGAAGAGTATGATACATCTTTAACTCTCCTCAACTTTGTTTGCCACTGTCTGCGATGTGAGTGTAACAAACCCTGTGGAAGCCTGCTCCCAAAAAACCCAGAGTTCTACACATTTGTTTTTGACATGGATGGTGTGGTGGTGTTTCTCTTCAGGGTCCAGACAGTAGCTCCCTCTGCCCTCTCTGTGTCATCTGTCAATGCCACTTGGGTCATCAACCACATGGAGGTCAGGCAGATACTGAGACGTGTCAAAGCTCCACACCTCAGGAAGGAGACAGATGTAGCGTTTATCACCCATCTGATGGGAAGTGATTCTGAGCGTCATGTAGAAATGTGAAGAAGTTTTATGATGTAGTTGTTATTGATATGAGGAAGGAAGACTTCCAGGAGTAGGAGTCAGTAGATTGCTCATGCCAGCATGTTTTTCATATTCCATGCATTAATCAGCTGCTGTGGTCCGTCATGTGTTTGGCAGGACGTCGTTTGGAGTAGATAGAGTTGGAGTGTAGTGAGTGACTTATACTGAGAGCTTCCATGTGTAAATACAGCTGAAATAATGAAGGACAGAAACATTCAGTTATTTAAAGTTTCATTTTCAGTTTGTTAAATTATGTTAAATAGATTTCTGCATTCAAAGCCTGCAGACACCTGAAGACCATCTGACGTCATGATTAATAAACACTGACACATTTGAACTACTTCTCCATATTTCCAACTCCAACTGTGTGAAAGCATTTGTCACGATGACTTTAACGTGCTACTTTATGGAGACGTAAAACACCACCCTGCAGCATTAATCAGATGAGCCAGCTGATACAGGATGAATCTATCACATATCCTTTTATCTTGTAATTTATTATTTGTTAAAGATCTCAGATTCAGTTTTTCTTTCCAGCTCATTGATCAGAGATCTCGTTGTGCTTCAGTGATTCTGGAGACGGACGATGGACGAGGACACGTCTGCTCTTACCTGCCATATACAGTAGCTTTTATTGTTGCTGTTTGAAACTCTGAAGCGACAATTTAAAAGATTTGAATACTGCCTGTGAGAGAATGATGCATTGATTAGAAATGTGTGTGCACTGTCATTTTACAATTGTAATGAAATAAACTGCCCTTATGCTGTTGTACGGAGACTGCTGTTTTTATTTGTTCAAACACACGCATCCGTTTGATACTTATACACAAAGTGAGCACTATAACACAATACAATACAATATAACCAGACCCAAGAGACATGATGACATCACTCCAGTCTCTGGCTCCCAGATTTTAAGATTTCACTGATTTTACCTTTAAGCCTCTTCATGGTCTCTGTCCCAGCTGTATCTCTGACCTCTTAGTACTGTACATGTCAGCATGGACTTTGAGCTCCTCGAGCAGCAGAGGTCGTCTGTCTGCTTGCTTGAGTTTTTTTGTGATTCAAAAATCCCCAAATTCCTCAAAATTCAAAGGTGCTCCGTTAACTATCATAACAGATGGACTTTTTATATTTTTGCTAAAATAAAGACATAAAAAATAAAAATAAATAGTAATTCAGTTCAACATATTTTTTCAATATAATTTGTACTCAGTTGTACTTAAAAAGTTAATAATCTATCTATCTATCTATCTATATTACTATGTGTGGTATTCTCCCAAATTATGGTAGGATCAGTAAACCTCTTATTTGTTTTTACATACCAGATATTTATTCACTGATTTTTACAGATTTTTTTTATTTGATTATATTATTATTGTTGTCATTATTATTAACTGTACTTTTATAATTAATACTTAATTTTGTGTCTGGTACCAGCAGGAGTGTGTTGAGAGTGCGCATGCGCAGGGTTGACAGCTAACCAGCGCAGCGCTCTCCAGCAGCAGCTGATGGTAACCAGTTAGCCGCAGCGGCACCGTTCTGCTTTTGATTTCGGTCAGCCACTAACGGTCACACTGAGCTCCACGTCCCGAGGGAGAGCCGCCGTTCACGTTAATTCCCACACAGTATGGCGGTTGTTCCTAAAAACCGTGACAGCTCTTCGTCTGTGTAGTTAGCCAGCTAGCTAGCTAGGTAAAGTTGAAAGCAGAGAGTAGCATCAACGCTAGCTAGCTAAGTTCCAGCAGATTCTTACAAGCTGGCATCAAAGAAACCGTCTCGTCAGCCATGGGAATATTATTCACCAAGCTATGGAGGCTTTTTAACCATCAAGGTAAGAAAGTGACGTTTTATTTATCGGTCAAGTGTCGAAGAAATGTGAGCTGGGTGTTGAGAGGAGGCCCTCAGTGACACACTGCTCCGTCCCTGTTAGCCTCACACACACACACACACACATTACACTCTATAAGTCTTAGTAACACATCATAATGTGTGTTTGTTTACACACCCCGCTCATATATCGGTAATGTTACGGCTTTGACCGGTGTAAATGTGTGTGTGTGTCCCACTCTCCTCACCGTATGTGTGTGTGTGTGTGTGTGTGAACTTGTTATTTATTCTGTGACGAGGAGCGAAGGTGAAACTGAGACACTGGACACTGATCTGGAGTCA
The DNA here is from genome assembly GCF_041903045.1 of Epinephelus lanceolatus. NCBI lineage: Eukaryota > Metazoa > Chordata > Actinopteri > Perciformes > Serranidae > Epinephelus > Epinephelus lanceolatus. The sequence goes on from NC_135747.1 coordinate 44,850,014, forward strand.
GTAAACAAACCGTGTAACGTGAGTCCTGTCCCAGTGTTACGACACACACACACACACACACAGTGAAGGCAGCCACATCAGCACAGTGTTCGGGCCAATAAGGATCAATGAATGACTCCACAGTGAATCACGTTTACTTTGCTCTGACACTGTAATGACATCACCTTATGACTATGATGTCAGCACCACAGGTGACCTACAGTCCATTCACACCTCACCTGGCCTCTCTGAAACAAGGAGAATTCTCACAGTCTGGTTTTAGTTGTTCCTGACCCCTGTTCTCCTGAGCTGATCACATGGGACACACACACACACACACACACACACACACACACACACTGGTGGTGTGTCAGCTGTAACTGGGAGCATTATCTCCTCCACATCTCTCAGTGACTCTGGTGTAGTGACCTCAGCACACCACGGCTGCAACAGGAGACTTTCACTGTAAGAAAACTGTCTCAGAAAATATGTAAGTTTGTTTCTGTGGCACATTTCAACAAAGCAACTCGAAGGATACGAGACAAGGTGCAAAAGAAACACAGTGTGAAAGGACATTTAAAACCAGGTAGAGGATAGAAAATAAAAGTTAAAATATACTCAGACAGACATAAAATACAAGATTAAAGTTACAGTGTAGTAAAGTATTTAAATAATAACATTAGAGTGCATCACAGTGTTAACATCAGGCACAATGATGTTATGTTGGTTTAACAACAGTTAGTTCCGGCCCTGCAATCTGATTGGTCGAGAGACAGTAAAACCGTGTTGATATTGGAGTAGAACATCACGGTTATTTCACTGTGTATGTATCACTCCACCTCACAGCTGATTGCAATCAACAATCATATCAAAACTGACGGTTAGTGTCAGTTAGGTCAGCAGTTGCATTGTAGGCTAATTAATTCATCCACTGTCAAACAGCCAAAAATATGGATTTATTTCCTAAAATAAGTTTTGAATTGAACTATGAATGGTCATCAGAGGAAGATGAGGGAGAGGAGAAGCTGAATCCATCTGAGCACACATCCAGGTTTGTCAGTGTTTCATCAGCGGAGCTCAATGACTTGGAGAAAAGCAACATACTGTCAGATCAGAAGGCAGAGTCGACTGTGTCTGTGAAGCCACAGTCCACCATGCAGTCACCAGAGACTTATTTCACCGGCTGCACAATTAATGGAAACGTGCAGATAAATGTGTATAAAGAGTAAGTGCCTGGCGCACCATGTCTGCGTTACATAGCAACGGTGACAGCGGAGTCCTGAGGGAACTATTTTTGTTGGCGGAAGACAAATAAAATGCTTAAATTACCTATTTTGTCCTCATTTTTCAACATTTCTTAATCAGCCTTGCTTATTTAACTGTTGAACTGTTGTTGCTGCGGCCTCGTGCCTACGACCGAATCACAGCTGTGACGATATCACAGTACAACATCACTCCCTCTTGTGTGATATTGCTTAATTTTATTACTAAAACTGAAACTTGAAGCATTTTTCCACATAATGGAAGTTTGTGTAAAAAGTCTGCTCCTGTAAAACAGGACAGGGGTGTCAAACTCATGTTTAGTTCATGGGTCACATACAGTCCGTTTTGTGTGAAGGCCGGCCGGATCAGTAAAACCGTTGCATAATATCCTTTAAATAAATACCTGGAAAATGTTGTCCCTTTTTTAGTTTAATGAAGTACATTTTAAAAACGCTCATTCATTTACAAAACATATGTTAACTCTTCCTCTGCCTTACAGACTGTTGACAAATCAGAAGTGTTGGCAGTGTCTCAGCAGCAGGGTTTCACCAGTCTTGTTTTTAGGTAGAACTCTGGTGCTGATTCTTTTGTCCTGAAGCTGCTGATCGACTGCGTTTTGCACAGTTTTCAATATCTTGAAATATGACCACGAGAGCTGCGTCTAGGAAAGGTGGAAAAACTATTTACATGAAAAGCTACCCACTGTAAAAACTGACACCTTTCAGCCTTCACTAGAGCATCACTAGTAGTTGTGCAAAGTCGTCAGTGGGCCCGATCGGACCCTGTGGTGGACTGGCTCTGGTCCCTGGGCCGTATATTTGACATCCCTGAACTAGAATAAAGGGGAGATTCATCGTCAGTGATTCAAAGTTTCATAACATAATAAGAGCATTATACAGCAGTTATTACAGAAATATGTTAAACAGCTGGAGGCGGCTGAACCCGTAACTCTACTCTCTGTTTAAATGACGCTGATGTCTCCACCTGACAAACACACCTGTGTGTTGTATCGTACGTTACCTGTTCAACCAGTGTTTATTCAGACGGATGGATAAATGTCTGGGGACCAGTTCATAGTTGGGTCAGGGTTGTTTTAGTTCTGAGGGTCTTTGGTTATTCGTAGGAGTTTTGCAGGTCGTAAATGTCTCTGTTAGATACATGAATTATATATATATTATTATATATTACATATTATATTATTATAAATATTATATATTTTCCCCTTAAAATATAAACAACCTGTGAGTAAACGCACATTATAAATACTGTCTGCTTTGTGTCAGGACCTCTGTTCTCAGGCCTTAGAAGCTAATCAGCAGAGTCCTGCACAGGTCTATTTCTGAATTACTTTAATATGTATTTTCATGTATGTAGGTCTGCTGATGTAACACCCTGGTTTGAGACCATGTGTTTGTGTTTGCATTGTGTAGTACTGTTATTAGCCCCTTTTCCACCGCAGGAACTTCTCTCTTTTCTCAGGATTTTGAAAAACTTTCCCTGAAAAAGTACCTAGTAGGAGGGTAGGACTTTTCAGATTCCCCGGATATCTTCCGCTGTGAGGGTCATAAGGACAGAGGGATGTCGTGTGCTGTAAAGCCCTGTGAGGCAAATTGTGATTTGTGATATTGGGCTTTATAAATAAAATCGAAATTGATTGATTGATCTTGAGGGACGGGGCTGTGTGCTGAAGAACGCTGATTGGTGGAACACACACTTGCAGCGTTCTGCACTTCCTGGTACGAGCAGCCGCTGAAAACTTTATTTCATTTCTACAAGCTTCACTTCGTTTGTGTTTTGATTAAGGATGGGTACTGAAACCCGGTACTAAATTAGCCTCGGGGCTACATTATCAAGGACTGTAGTACTGATAAGCGCTAACGGTATCGGTTCTTTTTGTGCTAACGCTGAACTCCTCCACACACACACACACACACACACCGACACACACACACACACACACACCGACACGACACGACACGACACGGTAACCGGTGAACAGCCGAGCAGCTGCAGTGGAAACGAAGTGAAGATAACTTGAAAGTGACTGGAGTTGACGGCAGCTGCATTCGTTACTGTAAGTGACATTAACCCTTAGCCAATACTTTATCAATACATGTGTTCAGCAGCATGAACATGCAAACATGTAGACAGTGATATTCAGTAGGCTCCGCCCACAGTCTCTCATCTACCGACACTAAAGTTATGTCTGACACAAGGACAGCACGCTAGTTCAGCTGATGGTGAATTGTTCCTAATGAGCTCTAATGACAGCTGTCTGTTTGGAGACTAACTTAGTTTGACACTTAAAATACTTTAAACTGAGCTGCTGGCTGAGACAAACAGCCCCAACTGTCTACATCAGCACGTAACCAGACAAGCTGGCAGCGCCAAATACAGGACACACGCCGCATCATCTACGTCATCACGCTAATTTGAATAAATTTCCCAGAACTTTGAGGTGAGGTGGAAACACAAACCTCTCAGATTACCAGGAATTCTTTTAGCCAGGTAAACAAATTCCTGGAAATAAAACTTCCTGGAAATGTTGGTGGAAAAGGGGCTGATGTCTGATTTATAAAGAACCTTTGCTTTTAAATTTGTAAAGCTCAGAGGGAAATAATAACTCACAGCCTTTGTTTGAAGCCCTGATGAGGACCTGCAGTGGTCCAAACATGTCGGCTCTTTAAAAATGATTCAGCCTCTACAATAAAGGCTTTAATAGTTACTTCCTCATTTTCTGTATTGTTGGAGCACTTCCTGTGTATCCTGTTGTTTCCTGTTCTCCATGAGCACCCAACATAAGGTTCTGATACACGTTTGATTTTACAGAGCAAACAGTCGTCTCTTTTTCTGGAAAAAAAAATATACATCGGTTTGTCATATCGGCAGAAATCGGCATGTTGGCTGATACTGATGACGTATCAATATTATTGGCATCCCTACCCGTGACCTGACCTGCACCCAGGCTCCAGTCCCTCACATGAAGCTGGTTCTCCGTCTCTTTGACTGGATGGTGGAAACATTCAATCACTGCCAGGTTAGGAAACATGTTAGCATGCTCCTTCCACCACCATCAAACCTCCAAAGGATCCGAACTCCATGTAGGCTGCCACCTCATCCTCGGGCTGCAGAGTGTCATGGCTGGAGTCCTCCACGTCGGTGACCAATGTGACCACGGGGTCAAAGGTTACACTGGTGTCACTGACTTTCAAAATAAAAGCAACTGTCAGAATATTACTGCACATCTTTTTACTGCGTTTTATTCTGAAAAATATAAAATAGATTTTGGTTCTCACCTGCTGCACGCCCACCACCTCATTTTTACCCGTCAGTTTATATATTGACATATGTTTACCTGTTACACAGCTTTTTGCGGGTTACCTGTGAGGTAATAGGGTGTCTCTTACCACACCTCCATTATGACTCGCATTTTAACCTTTAAACTGAACTGAACTAAGATTACATCCTAAACAAATGGAAAATAAAAATGATCGCAGGCCAACCCAACATCCAACGTCCTTTTAACTGTCTGACAGACTTCCTCTGGCCGCTCCCTGACAAACGTTGGCAGAAGCTAGTTATTTCTTTGTGGTTGCCGTTAGTCATCAGATAGCACCGTCCTGTGTTAGATCACCTCTGAGATCGTCTCCATTCTGCGTCTATCCATCATGTCAGTGGAGTCTGTGAGGCTTTTATTGTCACCCCTGGATGGAGCCCCAGCTGTACATCCCAGTCTCAGGAAGTGGTACCATGGCTGTCCTCAGCTGATTGATTCAACCCAGTGAACAACAGCAGTTCATTCACAGTGAGGACGGCATGTGATTACACATTACAAACTCAGTGCCCCATATTCGTCACTGTTTAATCCTGAAAAGGCTTCGAGGCAGTGATATAGCAGAGTTCTTATGGTCACAGGGTCTGCTCTCATTTCTGTTTTCTAATACATTTATCCTGTTTGGGTGAAAAGACCCAGGAGACGATCTCAGCCTGTCTCCACACGCTGGGCCACAGGTGGAGTACACCTGTACCTTCAGACTGACTAACACACACTCACAGTAAAGACAATTCAGAGTTCAGAGTTCATCCAGCCTTCGTGTCTTTTAATTAAAATACTCAGTTAAAATATTTCAGCTGTATATTAGTTAGTTTATTGACATAAGATTAATCAGCATCAGTTTTATTAGGGATGTCCCAAAGACTAATTTCCCCTCACGTTCAGTAGACTCGTACCCTGGAAATCCAGAGTTCTCGCTAGAGCACAATTTGAATTTGCTCAGCGAATCACTCTGGCAATCAGTAATGATGCTCATTACCCATGCCCTTGTAGCCGAGCTGCACCAATCACATCAGTGTATCTGATATAGGCGGGCCAGAGGCGAGCTAAACAGATGACGACAGCGCTGCGACGACGAAGTCCAGAATCAGTCAGTAAACACTGCAAGATGGCTACAGATTAGGGCTGCCACTAACGATTATTTTCTCTGTCGACTGATCTGTCGATTATTTATTGGATTAGTCGACTAATCATTTTATTGAAAAATGTGTTAAAATGTTGAAAAATGTCAGTCTGTCTCTCCCAAACCCCAAAATGATGTCACCTAATGTCTTGTTTCGTACTCACGCCGAAGACTTTTAGTTCACCGTCATGGGAGAGTGTGTAAAGCTGCCAATATTTGAACGTAAGAAGCTGCAGTAAGAGTATTTTGGGTACTTTTATAGTACTTTTCTATGAAAAATGACTCAAACCGATTAGTCGACTACTAAAATAGTCACCGATTATTTTAAGTGTTGATTAGTCATCGATTAGTCGACTAATCGTGGCAGCCCTACTACGGATGAACACCAGTTGTTTGAAACGGCTTTGGCCGCTACAATGAACGAGTTAGACTTGGCTTTTTCTCTAAAAGAGGAACAGAAGACGGTGCTCGAGTCTTTCCTTTGCAAGAAGGACGTTTTTGCTCTTGTGCCGACCGGATACGGCAAGAGTCTAATCTACCAGTTAGCTCCGCTGGTAGCTAAGTGTATACGTCACCCCGTGTATTGTTCTGATTGGTCATAGTTTTATCCACCTGCATGCAGTGATATTTTCAAATGCATGCTTGGTGCCGCCCCTCGAGTTGGGCCATTTTCATTACTCATAGCCAGACCCTAAATCTTTCTAGATTTGGGTCTGGATTTCCAGGCTAGTAGACTCGTCTTGAAGAAAGAAAACACTCAGAAAACATTCAAATTTGAACACAGTTTAAACTAAAAGGTTCGACGTCGTTCCAAAAAATATTGCGTATGTTATAACAACCATTTGAAATACTTCATTATATTTGAAATGTGTGTCACTTCACACTGTGCATTATTATTTCATAAAACATGTCGACAACTCAAAAATTAAAAGTGAACAAATATTATTTATTAAAAAGTAGGAAAGTAAATCTTGTTCTTGATTATTACAACAGCATTTTCTTCAGGTTAACGCAGTCGCGGTGCAAACACCCATTAAGCCAACCAGTCACCAGATACATTTTGTCAGAGTAGTTGCAGCCCTGCTTTAACTGTGGGAGGAAACCCCTGCAGCCTCTTTGACACCTGCGTCTAACGAATGTTTGCTGTTGGTTCAGTTTGTGTGTGACACCTGTGTGACCTTTTTACTCCACACAGCACAGGAGTGGAGATAGTGGAGGACGCTGTCTGTTGTTGTGTCTATGCATGCAGTCTGTTTATGTCTGCTGCAGCTGTATTTTCTGCTGATGTACTCTGAGTCTTCATAGCCGTGTTGTTTAGGTTCATCGTGGTGCAGTTACTCAGATAAGACCCACATTTTATCTGCTGCACTTCTCTGTGCAGCTGCTTTCACTTCCTCAGCTTTACTCAGGTTTTACTTTCTCTCCTAACAGCTGTGACTGTATGTGGTTATGTATGTGCACCACGTTTTTATGGAGCACAAAATGCTGTTAGGGGGGTTCACACTGCCGGAGACTTTCTGTAAGTCAACTAGAATTTAAGGTGTTTTCCAGACAGACAGACAGACAGACAGGAAAGGTGACAGGTGACCCTAGTACATCTGGAATCCACCTTAAAATTCAGTTATGTTACTGAAAGTCCACTGATACAAATCACTCTTTTAATTTGCACCCGCAGAAGAAGAGACATCATGAGGCGAATCTTCTGAATCATTTCACTGTGTTAAATTTATCTTCACCGACTCCGTCTGTGAAAGTCTGCAGTGTGTTGCTGCCCATTTCTTCATTCTTGCATTTGTGAATGTGTTTCATCACTCGGTGGAGAACAGCAGATAGATGGTTTATATTCTGTCAGCTTTAAGGCACAGCAGCATGCAGAGCTTAAGAAGCAGTCAGTCTCAATCAACAGGCAGAAGCTGTGATTTGTTAGGAAGTATCCCATCATTCAGATTTAAGGTGACATCTGTGGTTGTGTGTTTGGCCGAACCTCCATCAGACTCGTTCATTGTTATGAGGTGGCTGAACGAAGCTATTATTAGCTGAAGCTCTCTTGACACCAGCTCCATGTGTTCCTCAGGCTATGGCCACATTTATATGTTCTCATTTTAAAATGCAGAACTATTAACATCAACACTAATCTGGTGTTTCTGAAGACTTTAGCAGATTGCAACCAGCTGGATCTTCTCCCAGTTACAATTCTTCCAGTGTTCATTGATTAGGAGGCTTTATCTCTAGAGGTCTCCTCATCATCAGTGTTTCTTTGACAGTGTTTGGCATGTTGGATATGGGCCGCTAGCCTAGCATCTGCTAATCTGTGCTCACCTTCTTTCTCTGATAACTTAACATCCAGATGTTCAAGAGGTTTTTACAGGCAACCAGATTATCCACAGAGGCCTCCTCCTCTCCAAAACAAACTGATCAGCTGATTTAAACCAGTAAGAACACATAATAAAGTTGTGTATTATGTGCTCTTGTCATGGAGGGGCTGCTAACTGTGTTTGCTGATGTGAAAACACAAAGTCTCTCTATCTAGAGTCAGTGTTTGGTTTGTCCATTCTGGGCTACTGTAGAAACATGGCGGGGCAACATGGTGATCTCTGTAGACGAGGACCTGCTCCCTGTGTAGATATAAACAGCTCATTCTGAGGGAACCAGAGCACAGTGATTCTTATTTTCAGCTGATGATACACTAAAGATATCTTACTTATAATGTTAGATTTTATTTTCCCCCTAAATCTTCACACTGGAGCTTTAAAATGCAGTTTTCAATGAAAACACATTGGTGTGGACGTAGCACAAGTTCCCAAACACACTTTGGCCTACCCATGTATCTGAATGTGTTGGTGGAAGAAGCATTTGCAGTTAGTTAGAGTCAGAGTTACACCCAGCTGTGCAAACAGAGGAATAATTAACAGACCTACAACACCTGAATTAAAAGTGAAGTAGTTTGCATGGCTGCACCAAGCCCCAAAAACAGTCTTTATTTAACTTTATTTGTTGAGCACATTTAAAATCAGCTGCAGTGCTGAACAGCCATAAAATCCACAAACAGAAACAGAACCAAACAACAACAGGGACACCAGAGAAAATAAACTTAACAGAGTTACAATCTGGACCAAACAGAGCATGCAATCAGTGACGTTGTCAGGCTCGGATCAGTCGTACGCCAAAGGCTCAGTTGTTACTGTTCATGTGTCCACCTCTGGGATCATCTGATGGGTCGACCTCAGTGCTCTAACTGGAGTATGAAGATACAGTAGTTTGTTAGATAATGTGGTGCCACACTGTTTAAAACCTGTAAAACCAGCAATAAAATCTTCAGATCAATCCTAAACTGGGCAGGAAGCCAGTGGAGGAGGGTCAGTACTGGTGTGATGTGGTCTCATTTTATTTTTCCAGTTAGAAGATGAGCGGCTGCAGTTTGTACAAACAGCACACGATGAAGTGTTGACTGATGAATTATGTTAATCTTGCTGAGAGGATATAAAAGCATTGATGACTCACAAGCTCTTTGCAGGGGGGAGGTAGACCTTTACTTTGGCTAAAGGCTAGTTGGAGCTGTCAGAAATTACACCAAGATTTTTAACAAGAGGTCGGCTGAGAAAACCAGCGGAGTCAACGAAGAGGTCTGGTTTCTCTGACACATGAACATCTCTGTCTGTGTCAAGGACTCTTCGAATCTTTACCACCCTGGTCTTTCAATCAATCAATCAATCAATTTTATTTCTAAAGCCCAATATCACAAATCACAATTTGCCTCACAGGGCTTTACAGCATACGACATCCCTCTGTCCTTAGGACCCTCACAGCACCCTCTTTAAAACGACCGCGCAGCTGTATTTTGACGTGCAGTACTTTGTGAGAACTCGACGAACTCACAAACTGGATAAAAACTTCAGAAAACTTTTAGGACGACACCTGAAAATAATGTTAGAGCCATTGTACCGTGAGCTGTTATCAGCAGGAGAACAAACGCATACCTAGTGTGCATTCCTTAATGTTTGTGAAGGCTTTCCTGTAGACCTGAAGATAATCCTGATAAGACTTCCTTTAACACGTGTACAGGAACAGAGAAGTGTAGGTAGGACGTGGGCGTGATCTCTTTCTGTCATGCTCTAGTTTCACTTCGTTACTCATTTGGCCGTAACGAATAACACCAAACACTTTATGTTCCTCATCTTTTTCTCTGTTGTCACAGGATCTGAAACATGGCGACGTAATGAAGAACCTGAGATTTAGATAGAGCCCTCAGTGCTGCTGAGTGTCTCTAAAAGTGTCCTCATGCAGTTCACTCTCATGTCTTTACCTTCCCATCCTTACTACAGGACATCTTCCCATCGTCTTGTCACTTCAGTGTTTCAGCAGCGAGGTAGCGGTTCATCTGAGTTGTCACGTCTTGTTAGTCTTTGTCACAGGAAAGTCTTTTTGTGTGAGAGAGCAGATCTATGCATGCCATGTCCACAGCTGCTGCCTGATTGTACAAGCTTGCTTAAGGCCACCCACAAACTCATCTGTAGCTGTGAAAGTACACTGTTCACACACCACAGTGTCTCCGCCAGGCTCGATGTGTGAAGCTACACATTTGGTGCTGGGGGATAATGCTGAACACAGAGAGGGCTGTTGTTTGAATCAGTGCAGTTCCACATCCTAAGACATCTTTAAAACATTACTGAGCTGAGTTTATATAAAAGTCATATTTCGGCACTTGGCCCACATGATGATGTCACTGTTTGCTCTTTGAATTATCTCTGAGTGTCTTTATTTCCTTTCAGAACACAAAGTCATTATTGTGGGCCTGGACAATGCCGGCAAGACCACAATCCTTTACCAGTTGTAAGTATCAGTTACCTGTCCTCACACCCAGACAATCTACAATAAAAAAATGTGGTCATTTTGTGAATTTATCACACCAACTAAAGTTTTAATTTTCCCACATTGTACGTTCTAGTTCAATGAACGAGGTGGTGCACACCTCTCCTACAATTGGGAGCAACGTGGAGGAGATTGTTGTCAACAACACTCATTTCCTGATGTGGGACATCGGGGGTCAAGAGTCACTGAGGTCATCGTGGAACACATACTACACAAACACAGAGGTGATAACACGTCATGTGGGTTTGAGCTAATTTAGAAACAGTGTCTCCACAGAACACTGACAGTTTGTTATTATGTGTTTTTGCAACCAAAAAAAACCCAAAAACTTAGTGATCCACATCGAGGTTGTTTCATTACAACAAGTGTTTATAAATCCTGTATATTGGCCAGGTTATAGTTTGAAATGGCTCCTGTAGGTTACGTGATATTATTTATTGATTGTTCTTCATGTCTCTTCATCTTCTGTGAGCAGTTTGTCATCGTGGTGGTCGACAGCACAGACAGAGAAAGGATCTCTGTGACCAAAGAGGAACTTTACAGAATGCTCGCACATGAAGTGAGTATCATGGAAGAATGATAATGATTCTTGTAAGACTTAGTTTTTGTGTTCTTACAAGTGTTCGTGGTTTATTTCACTAATCAACAATACCACTGTACTGCTGCCATACATCTGTGAACCTTTCAGAGATTTAGATAGAGACGGTTATAGCTGTCAAAATGTAAAGGCCCTGACACACCAAGCCGACGGTCAGCCGTCGACCAAAGTCAGGCCGGAGCGTCTGTCGGCCTAGTTTTTGTGGTGTGTCCTGCATCGTTGGCACTTTGGCGTCGGCGGTGGATTCAAACGGAGAGCCGGAGCTAGCTGGGAGCGGCTAGCGGAGCGTTAGCCGCAGCATGACCGGAGGGAAGCACAGCCAGTTAGCCTCCGCTAGTCTCTGAGCTAGCCCCGGCTCTCCGTTTGGATCCAACCGGAGCACCGAGCCCTGGTTTGTTATTCAGGTTAAAGTGGGAAGAAGCAGCGGGTTTATCGGGCAGCTGAGTGAAGTGGAGCCTGCGGAGGAAACACCGGGACCGTCTGGATGTAATAGTCCGTGGAGGTGCTGCGGTGCTCGGCTGCACAGATAGGAAACCCCTCGGCTGACAGGATGTACCACTCTCTCACTCCGCTCTCTCTCACGCAGGCGCAGAACGTACGTGCTACTTGGCCGTTGGATGTAGTCCGTGTAGTGTGTTCAAATGCAACTGACACAGGGCGACGTGAGGCGACGTAGACGACGCAACAGTTGGCTTTCGTTGCCGCTAGTTCTTTGATGTTGGTTTGGTGTGTCCGCACCTTAATGGATCATTAGTTTAGCTGAATTATGCTACAAGAAGGGTTAAATTAAAATTGAATACCACTCAGCAGCACTGAGCTCAACATACAGCATTTTTATAAGCAGTTTGAAAGTAGTATGAGATCACTAACACAACTCTAAAAACTCTGTGTCAAAGTTTTAGGTCCACAGTTTAAAACATGCAGGTTATAGAATAGTTAATATGTTTAGTAGGGGTGTGGCGCATCATCTCATTAATGATAATATTGGTGTAGTTTTTAATATGATATGAAAAAAAGAGTGGTTACATCAAGAGGCTGGAGGTGTGCAGCCTGTCGCCTACTGCTATGATATATGGACCTGGATTTGTATAGAGCCTTTTTAATCTTCGGTATTCTTCAAGTACTTTTTACACTACGAGTCACATTCACCCATTCACACACAGGTGGCCGAGGCTACTGTACAAGGTGCCACCTGATACTCAGTTTATAACACACTCACACACCGATTGAACAGCCATCAGGAGCAATTTGGGGTTCAGTATCTTGCCCAAGGATGCTTCGACATGTGGACTGGAGGAGCCGGGGATCAAACAACCAATGGACGACTCGCTCCTCATCTGACAGATCACTGTGGCTGCTGCTTCCTGTTCCAGAACTCCCTCCAATATTTCAAACTCATCCGCTTTTATCAAACACTGAAAATTACTGTTGTCTGTTTTGTAGATGCATTTATGATGAGTGATAGCGTAAGTGCTAATCTCACTGATGAACACAATGCATTTCCTGTGACTACTTCATATTAAATATGAGCTTGCAGCAGCAGGAAATATTCAGTTTGCATCAGCAGTAACTTAATACAGCGCTCTACAGATACTGAGTGTCACTAACAAATATCTCCTCTTGTAAAAAGCCCAGTGGAACAATAACACTAGTGTTGTTGTTGAGTTTATTTAACTTCCCCTTATCTTGGCATCCCTACTTCAATGTTAAGTCAGTCATGTAACTGAAAAACATGAGGAGCTAAATTTAAAAACAGGTCTGTGATCAGAGTTATGATGAGATTAGTCCAGTTCAGACCAAAGATTCGTGATGAGATGAAACCATTTCAGAACATGTCAGAGAAAAGTGTCAGCGGTGTGACCTGGCCGGTCTGAGCTGGACTCAAGTTGGCTGATGGTGTCACCTGATATTTAGATGGTCAAATGACCGGCAGCTGGTTTTAAAGCACGTCACCTGTTTCAACAGCCAATCAGCTTGTAGTGAAGTCAGCTGGTCAAGTCAAAAAACCCACATTCTCATTGACTGATGAATTGATGCTGGTTATTTATATTATTGTGGCGTATTGATTATGAATACAGTTCATCTGATGCTGGTTTCAGAAGCACAGAGAGTTGTTGACTAGAGATGATACGCCGTCTCATGGTGGTCACTTCCTGTCAACGTTACAGATCAGAAGCACAGAGAGTTGTTGACTAGAGATGATACACCGTCTCGTCGTGGTCACTTCCTGTGAACCTTTTTACAAAGTTACAGAACAGAGCGTTGACAGAAGGTGTTTGTTTCAACTCGTCTTGTCGTCAATCTTTTGTCTGAACTGGTTTTTAACATTAACACATTAATTTATGCACTAATTCTTTTTTCCATCTATAACTCAAACTCTTAAAGTTATGTAGATGTGAAAAAACAGCAGCCATTTTTAGTCATGTTAATCTGATTCTGTGTCCCCTCATACATGATGTGTGTCTTTGAGAGACTCTACATTTCTTGACCTTCTCCTCTCTTGTCGTCTGTCCTGCAGGATTTAAGAAAGGCCGGGTTGTTGATATTCGCCAACAAGCAGGATGTGAAAGGTTGCATGTCTGTGGCTGAGATCTCTCAGAGCCTTCAGCTTACCTCTGTCAAAGACCACCAGTGGCACATCCAGGCCTGCTGCGCCCTCACTGGGGAGGGGTGAGAACTGCATTCACTGCTCGCTCTGTTACTTCACACCACTGTGTTTTAATGTCAGTATAATACAGAGCTTTAATCTTAATGCCTGTCTGTCTGCACCTCCCTCCTCTTCTTCCACATCCCCGTTCCTCTGCGACACGCCCACTGTCTTGTTTACCTCCAGGCTGTGCCAGGGTCTCGAGTGGATGATGTCACGGCTGCGTGTGAGATGATGACCTCTGACCTTCATCAAGAGTGCACCCTTGCTCTGTGTTTCATCTGCCTCCAGACATAAGCTTGAAATGAGGATGGGGGTGAGGTCGGTTGATGGGCAGCCCTCTCCTCTTTCCTGTGATGCTGACGCGGGCAGGCCGCTGCCAGGACGTTAAAATTCCTCTGTGATAATTTATTTTACAAAAGACGTTTGAACTCAGAACAAAAAAACAACAACCACATGACTTTTTCTGAAGGACAATGAACAACAAAAGACTCAAATTATTTAAATTTGTGCACGGTTTTCCTTTTCAGCAGAACACAGGAGTCAGCAGAGCGTCTGACTCGGACTGTACATGGACTTCTTCTTCAGCTGTGTGTGACTCCAGCCCACGGTGGCCTTGCAGTATTGCCAGACTGGCTGTGGCAGTTTTTATTGCCCCCCCTGTGTGTACAGTCAAGTATTCTCTTTTAACGTGGTGCCTGCAGCAGAATGTTCAAGTGATGATGGTTGATGGAGACTGAAACATGCAGACAGGAGGGTAAAATCACAAGATACCCTCCTCCTTTCAGTCCCTATGAATAATCCGTGAAATAAAGTGTTTTTATCTGTTTCGGGTGAACCGCAGCGTGTCATCAATGACTGTTTCTTTCAGGTGATGATTTACTTTTCTGTCTCAGGATAACTGTGAGCTATATTGAGTTTCTTGTTTGTAACGTCAGGTGTTCTTTTTTTAGTCCTTTAGGGGCAGAATGTGTCACATGATCTCGCAGCCGCTGATGCTTTTCAGGGAGAATGATGAGGAGTAGAGAGGAGAAAGCCAGACAGCAGAGGGATTCAGGGAGAGAAGAAGAGACATGGTCCAGAGTGTGAGCAGCTCACAGTGAGATGTAAAGAGAAGAAGAAGAAGAAGGTACAGCAGAGTAGAAACAGCTGCACAGGAAGGCCACGATCACACAAACAGAGTTCTGCAGGTTGTAAAACTCGAGGTGCACTGCACTGCACTGCTTTTTTTTTTTTTTTTTTTTTTAAATTGAATGCCACCAAGAAAAAAAAAACACTTGCTGCATCTTACACCACATCACCTCCTCACCTTAACCTTCCTGTGTAATCAATGTATCATTTATTTTTTATTTATCCTGCAGTAATCAGTGTGTAGCTGCTGCCATGTTGAGGCAGAGGGTGCTGTCTGTAGCTGTGGTTGAGGGTGAGAGGCTGTCAGCAGATAAACAGAGATCTGTGTGGGTACATGAGACCCTAAAAAAGAGGCTGGATCATGGGGAGTACCACCAGTTTCTATTGAGATTGTGCTAACTGTGCTTTGTAAAGTCAAATCATCCCATTGGACAATGAGAAAAAAAAGTGGAGATGATGTGGGCGCAGAAACATGAGGCGCGTAGCAATGAAAAAACAGTGAACAAAAAGTTTCATTCTCATTAAAAACTATAACAGAAGTTTCATTCTCATGAAAAGCTTTTACAAAAAGCTTCATTCTCATTAAAAACTTTAAAAAAAAGTTTCATTCTCATTACAAACTATAACAAAAGTTTCATTCTCATTAAAAGCTTTTACAAAAAGCTTCATTCTCATTAAAAACTTTAAAAAAAGTTTCATTCTCATTAAAGACTTACAAAAAGTTTCATTCTCATTACAAACTATAACAAAAGTTTCATTCTCATTAAAAGCTTTTACAAAAAGCTTCATTCTCATTAAAAACTGTTAAAAGTTTCATTTTCATTAAAAGCTTTTACAAAAAGCTTCATTCTCATTAAAAACTGTTAAAGTTTCATTCTCATTAAAGACTTACAAAAAGTTTCATTCTCATTAAAAACTATAACAAAAGTTTCATTCTCATTAAAGACTTACAAAAAGCTTCATTCTCATTAAAAACTATTACAAAAAGTTTCATTCATTAAAAACTGTTACAAAAAGCTTCATTCTTATTTAAGACTTAAAAAAAGCTTCATTCTCATTAAAAACTATTACAAAAAGTTTCATTCTCATTAAAAGCTTTTACAAAAAGTTTCCTTCTCATTAAAGACTTACAAAAAGTTTCATTCTCATTACAAACTATAACAAAAGATTCATTCTCATTAAAGACTTACAAAAAACTTCATTCTCATTAAAAACTTAAAAAAGTTTCATTCTTATTAAAAGCTTTTACAAAAAACTTCATTCTCATTAAAAATTTTAAAAAAAAGTTTCATTCTCATTAAAAGCTTTTACAAAAAACGTCATTCTCATTAAATACTTAAAAAAGTTTCATCCGCATTAAAAGCTTTTACAAAAAGCTTAATTCTCATTAAAAACTGTTAAAAAAAGTTTCATTATCATTAAAAAATGTTAAAAAAAAAGTTTCATTATCATTAAAAACTATTACAAAAAGTTTCATTCTCATTAAAGACTGTTACAAAAAGCCTAATTCTCATTGAAAACTTTTACAAAAAGTTTCATTCTCTTTAAAAACTGTTACAAAAAGTTTCATTCTCGTTAAAAACTATTACAAAAAGTTTCATTCTCATTAAAAACTATAACAAAAGTTTCATTCTCATTAAAAGCTTTTACAGAAAGTTTCATTCTCATTTAAGACTGTTAAAAAAGTTTCATTCTCGTTAAAGACACAAAAGGCTTCATTCTCATTAAAAACTGTTACAAAAAGTTTCATTCTCATTAAAAACTGTTACAAAAAGCTTCATTCTCATTAAAGACTTACAAAAGGCCCCATTCTCATTAAAAACTATTACAAAAAGCTTCATTCTCATTAAAAACTATTACACAAAGTTTCCTTCTCATTAAAAACTGTTACAAAAAGCTTCATTATCATTAAAGACTGTTACAAAAAGCTTCATTCTCATTAAAAACTATTACAAAAAGCTTCATTCTCATTAAAGACTTACAAAAGGCTTCATTCTCATTGAAGACTGTTACAAAAAGCTTCATTCTCATTAAAGACTGTTACAAAAAGCTTAATTCTCATTAAAAACTTTTACAAAAAGTTTCATTCTCATTAAAGACTGTTACAAAAAGCTTCATTCTCATTAAAAACTATTACAAAAGTTTCATTCTCATTAAAAACTTACAAAAAGCTTCATTATCATTGAAGACTGTTACAAAAAGCTTCATTCTCATTAAAAACTATTACAGAAAGCTTCATTCTCATTAAAGCCTGTTACAAAAAGTTTCATTCTCATTAAAAACTGTTACAAAAAGCTTCATTCTTATTAAAGACTGTTACAAAAAGTTTCATTCTCATTTAAGACTGTTACAAAAAGCTTCATTCTCATTAAAGACTGTTACAAAAAGTTTCATTCTCATTAAAAACTGTTACAAAAAGCTTCATTATCATTAAAGACTGTTACAAAAAGCTTAATTCTCATTAAAAACTATTACAAAAAGCTTCATTCTCATTAAAGACTTACAAAAGGCTTCATTCTCATTAAAAACTATTACAAAAAGTTTCATTCTCATTAAAAACTGTTACAAAAAGCTTCATTCTCATTAAAAACTGTTACAAAAAGCTTCATTCTCATTAAAAACTTTTACAAAAGGCTTCATTCTCATTAAAAACTCCTACAAAAAGTTTCATTCTCATTAAAAACTGTTACAAAAAGCTTCATTATCATTAAAGACTGTTACAAAAAACTTCATTCTCATTAAAAACTATTACAAAAAGCTTCATTCTCATTAAAGACTTACAAAAGGCTTCATTCTCATTAAAAACTGTTACAAAAAGCTTCATTCTCATTAAAGACTGTTACAAAAAGCTTAATTCTCATTAAAAACTTTTACAAAAAGTTTCATTCTCATTAAAAACTGTTACAAAAGGCTTAATTCTCATTAAAGACTGTTACAAAAAGTTTCATTCTCATTTAAGACTGTTACAAAAAGCTTAATTCTCATTAAAAACTATTACAAAAAGTTTCATTCTCATTAAAAACTATTATAAAAAGTTTCATTCTCATTAAAGACTGTTACAAAAAGCTTCATTCTCATTAAAGACTGTTACAAAAAGCTTAATTCTCATTAAAAACTTTTACAAAAAGTTTCATTCTCATTAAAGACTGTTACAAAAAGCTTAATTCTCATTAAAAACTATTACAAAAAGTTTCATTCTCATTAAAGACTGTTACAAAAAGCTTCATTCTCATTTGAAACTGTTACAAAAAGTTTCATTCTCATTAAAAACTTTTACAAAAAGTTTCATTCTCATTAAAAACTGTCACTAAAATCTGCGTCCAGCTGCAGAAACACTTTCTAAAACTGTCAAAAAGAACCGACACAAACCAAAGCCAAACTGCTCCTCATTTGTAGAACATTTGTTGCCTCAGTCTTTTTTTTTATTATTATTATTTCTGGCTTTTGCCTTTAATTGACAGGAGAGAGTAAAATGGGGGAGTGGGGGGATGACATGCAGCAAATGGTCGTGAGCCGGAGTCGAGCCCGTGACCTCTGCAGTGAGGCAAGACGTCTGTATATGGGGCGCCGGCACTATCCACTACGCTACCAACGCCCCATGCCTCAGTCTTTTGATAGTTGCCCTGTTCGACTCCTCAGATCTGTTGTTGTGGTTATGTTGCCATGAGGAAGTTGCTTTATACAAAGTCAGCAAACAGTCCTCCTGTTGTCCCAAAAATGTGTCACTGATGTTTTGGAAACAACAATAATACCATGACAGGTTTGGTCACATGCTTTGGTCTGGTGATTATCCTTTAGTCATGGTTTGATGCTTTGTTCCTTTCTGCTGTAAACCATGCCCATGGTAAGGCGCCTCAATCCCCCAGTTCATGCTCCACACTTGGTCCATATAATATGGGGACTTGACCCAGCAATCCTCTGATCCCCAATACAAGTCCCTGTGGGCTGCCCCAATAATCACTGACCTCTGCAGCTCAATTTTTAGCATCTTTCAGCTATCAGTTTCTTTTTTTACGCCACATTTACTATTATTCAGTCTTAAATTTACAAACTCTGCTTTAAAGGAATACGTCAGCCCCAAAATGACCATTTGTACATCAGTCATTCACCCCTTGTCACTCTGAATTTGTGAATAAAATGTTTTTCTCACAGGCCTCTGGGGGAACGGACAGAATACTTGATAGATTTGAGTCATTGCATTGCAAGAAGTTAAATGAGCAAAAAGCAGCTGTTTCTTCTTGAAACTGCAGGACTGACCGGAAGGACCAACATGGATAATCAGAAATCAGAACTGAGGAGTCTCTAATGCAGCCGTCAGTGATTTCAATCACTGCTCATAAACTTTGGTCAAACCTTCAAATGAGGCAGCGCTGATCAAATATGAATTAAGATCATCAGGACATATTTCAGTGACTGTTCAGCTGTAAAACAAGAAAGATTGCTGCAGCTGGTCAGCAGTGTTTTGTTTTGACTTGTCTGTCTTCAACAGGGTGGCTGAGTCACAAACGTTCTCACATTACAGCTAAACAGTCACTAAAATCTGAAAACATTTTAGGTGAGAAAAAGGCAATGCAGAAACAGAATCCATCCATTTTCATCATCTTATGTGGGGTCAGGTCTCAGAGGCAGCAGGCTGAGCAAAGCACCCCAGACGTCCCTCTCCTCATCAACACTCTCCAGCTCCTCCTGGAGGACCCCGAGGTGTTCCCAGACCAGATGAGATCTATAGTCCCTCCAGTGTGTTCTGGGTCTGCCCCGGGGCCTCCTACCAGCTGGACCAGGAGGATCCTGATCAGATGTTGAACCACCTCAACATGAAGGAGCAGCGGCTCTACTCCGAGCTCCCTCCAGATGTCTGACTCCTCCCCCTATCTCTAAGGCTGAGCCCAGACACCCTACAGAGGAAACTCATTTCAGATGCTTGTATCTGTGACCTCATTCTTTCAGTCACTACCCAGAGCTCATGACCATAGGTGAGGGTTGGGACGCAGATGGACCAGGAAATCAAAAGCTTTTCTTTCTGGCTCAGCTCCCTCTTCACCATTACAGACTGACACAGCGCCCGCATCACTGAAGATGCTGCATCAAACCACCGACCCATCTCACGCTCCATTCTACCCTCACTGTGAACAAGACCCTGAGATACTTGAACTCCCTCTCTTGAGGCAGTTACTCTCCAAACTCAGAGGGAACAATCCACCGTTCTCCGGCAGTGAACCATGGTCTCAGACTGGAAGGTGCTGACTTTCATCCTGACCTCCACTCAACCACTTGGGGTCAAGCTGGAGGTCACGGTGTGATGAGGCCAACAGAAGCACATCATCTGCAAAAAACAGACATGCAATTCTGAGGTCCCCAAACCGGACCCCAGTTGGCCTCCACCAAGGTAGAAACAGAGTCTGGATTCATATTTGATCAGTGCTGCTTAGGGTGACAGTTTGACCACAGTTCAGGAGGAGGAGGAGGACGAGGAGGATGAGGATGCTTTTTCACAGAGGTACATGAGATAGTTCAGCCAGTTTCAGCAAATACATCAAACTGTTATTTTTATAAGCACACTAAGAAAATCTGTAATTGGACCTTTTGGTAAAATACTTTAGTGGAATTTTGCATATATTCCTCACTTATTTTAAACTGCATTCATTGATGCACGTGTTTGAGCAGATATGTCGGTTAAATCATCGTCCCTAAAGCTCAGACCATCATGAACTGTCTGTTGATGTTTTATATTGAATTTCTCACACTGAGGTCTGTGTGAAGCTTTAGTCAAAATGTTTCATCTGCAAATGTTTGTATTTTCAGTTTGAGCAAACATTCCAGGTAAGTCAGAGTTCAGGTAAGTCAAACTCAAATCATACCCAGACAGCAGAAGTATAATAACTGTGATACAGTGTGTTCATGTTTATTATAAAACATTTAAACACTACATTTTGTGTATCACCAGTCCACAGTGTGCAGACAGGAGCTCTGTGCGTCCTCAGTTTATTCTGAGTGATGTGTCAGAGATGTGTCAGACACTATAATCACCTCAAAGATCTGATTGGTGAGTTGAGCTGTTTGATCGACACACAGTTTGCACCACAGGTGTACTTTATGTTGACAACAGTGTAACATGGTACAGACTTAATCTGTTTGAATCCCAAAGTGAAATTTCAGTCATTTCATTACTCAGACAGTCAGTTAGGTTCTTGTTAATAAGTGGAGACATCAGTGTATTCTTATAGTCAGAAAGGTCAGTACAGGTGTTTGTGTTCGTCTGACTATAAACAACAACTGATCCTGTTCCTGCAAAGTCACCGTCCGACTGACTAACGACTCGTTTCAGGCCTCTGACCTCACTGCAGTATTGTTTTCTCAGGCTTGGTGTTGATGTTGTGTGTCCTGCAGCTGTTGTGTTCAGCTCTCTGATCATCACTCATTTTTTCCAGTGACTAAGCATCATGTACCCCCCCTCCTCCTCCTCTCTGGGTGTCCTTGGCATTGGGTGGGCTTTAGTTTGACTGCTAGGATCATCAGGAGTCCCTGATGTCCCTGAGGCACAAATGAAATTAGATGTTTAGGGTCCTCCCCCAGGAAATTTAGAAACTGAACACCTAATTTCCTGCATTCTGGTAAATTTCTATGCATCAGTTTATAGGGAAAATGTCTTTAGTTTCTCTTCTACGTGTTCTAAATATTGAGGGAGACATGTCCCCTGTGTCCCCCCCGAAGTCTACGACTGTGCTAAACCTCCCAGTCTTCTAACTTTATACTTGCACTTACATACCTGTTGATGAGATGCAGATGAACCTAATTCAGTTTAATAATCATATTCCTACATTAAACCTTCCCCGAGACCACATACTCACCTTGATACTGAGCTGCAGTGTTGGAGCAAGAAAAAGATGATTTGACTAGAAATCAGCCTTAAATTTGGTTAAAAAGGTCCTAAAAAGCATTAAATTTATAATCAAGGTAGTAACAACATATCACTCATTAAGAGACGGAAGATCAAAAAGATTTTCAAACTTTGAGGAGAAAACTTGTTTTGGAAAAACATGATTTTTATAGGTTTCTATAACTACAGCCAGATTTTAATCAGCATGTTGAAATCAGCCATCAGATCAGGATGACCCAGAGCTGACAGTAGTTTATCCTGCATGTCAGAATTAAACAGAAGTATTATATCCAGACTGTTGAAAGGTTTTATGTCACACTCCACAAAGTACCTTAAAAAATAAACGGGAAAATTTAGGTAATTTTGATCTTTCAGGGAGCAATGCTACACTTACTGCAGCGTTCAGTGGAAATTCACTAATACATATACACAGAGAGAATTTGGTTGGAAATGTCTAATTAAATTTTTCATCAGCAGAAAGTAGATGCTACAGGAGAGGCTCCTGTTGCTGGAGATTGTGACGGAGCTGGGATGAAAATCACTGGTTTATGTTTTGTTTCCTGTAACATAAATAATTTCCCCTCGGGGATCAATAAAGTATTTCTGATTCTGATTCTGATTAATAAGACAGTTACAGTTTGAGATGCACAAAATACTAGAGGACATTTTTAACATAAAAATACATCTCCTGTTTGATTCTGTCATTTCAGGAAAAGCTGACTTTCAACCTGTACACTTGTGTTCTGATACCTGCTGGTGAGGAAACCATCACAAGACATCAGCTGTTCAGTGTCTGATACCTGTAGACACCCTGCTAGCTACATACATGTGTTTGGAGATCTCCCTCGATATGTGACCCTTAAAACATGACCACTGTTTCAGTTCTGCGGGTTAGATGAGATAAAGAGTTTGGTGATGTTGGTACTGAGGACCAGGCAGCAGCAGTTGTCCAGTGCATCACAGATTGCAGGGTCGTTACCCGTCTGTCCAGAGGGAGAGAGAGACAGTCAGCTGCTGCTGTCCGTCTCCGTCCCTGGGTAGGACCCTGCTCCTGGCACAAAGACTGACAGACAGAGACATTGAGAGACAGAGGCTCATCATCTGAACACAGGAAATGTGAATACATTCATGTAAGTACATCTTTCATTTCACCATGTGTCACCATATCAACACGTTCAGAGCTGACTCTCTTCACATCTTCATTTTATTCATAAACTGCTGTTGGATTAAACCGTAGCTGCTGCCTGACCTCTGATGTATGGCATATGTTATCTAGAAATAGGTCCTCATGTATTTTTATATCTCACTTCATATGCAGTGGGATGGTGTGAGTGTGAGTCTGCTCCACTGCTCTGAAAATTAAGAACTAACTTGTTCTGACCTGACAATCAGCCACTCATCCTGTCAGTGGTTAAATGGAATTTCTCTGGTCTATTTTACAACATGAATATATAAATAAAGGACTGCATTTAGATCTGACACGTCGGCCATGTTGTTTCAAGGTCTTGTTCATGTACGAGGGAACAAGGTCTAATTTAATTATCACGACCACTGTGAAGCTAAAACTTAAATGTATGCACAGATGAAGAAGCTCAGTTAAAGATGAACGTTTTCCTTCCACTTCTCATCAACAACACTCCCACTCAGGAAAGTGTCCCACCGTCTGCTGGTTCCACTGGTCCTGGTCCAAAACCATTGGCTCTAGTGGACTTTAAACTGCAGACACTGAGGTGGAGCAGAAACACTGAGGTGGAGCAGACGTCTCTGTTCGTCTGTGGTGTAAAGTCGTCATTAGACCAGCAGTGGCAACAAAACATCAGCAAACAGGTAGTCTGCTTTGCTCGTTACACAAAACAACAATAGATATGTGCAACCTGGGAAGATGACATCATTGTTTCTCAAACTCTCCGTAACCACAGTTCTGATAAATCTTCAGCTCAGAGGGCGATTTAAAAAATATCTGTTTCAGTGACCTAAAATTTGTTTACATGGATGAGAGGCCCGACACAGAGAAAAATATCTGGATACATAAATATCTGGATGCGTACAGACGGGGCCTACATGAAAATGGGTTTTATGGGTGCCCATGAGTTTCCCCTGTACAGACACGGCCACTTTATGCCAGTCCCACGCAGTTTTATTTCATGCAGTATAAATAAGTTAATTTCTAGTGTATTTGAATATTTCTGCAGACTGAGGTCTTTAACAGTCTTAGAAATTAACTGTTTTCATGTGTGATGATGTCAGTCCTCACAGCAGCCATTTATTATAGTGAAAGCATTTTCTAAATTTCACCTTACTGTTGAAAACAAAATGGAGTCTTGGTCTCTCAGGGTGAAACCTGAGCAGGTTTGTTTCCAGTAAATGTTTTGTTCCTATAATCAAAGTTCTCTCCTTCACCTTGAAGCTGTCCATTTGTGTTTGTAAGGAAAAGGATGTCAGACAGTTTTAAAGGACGATGCATCGCCTAAAGATAAATAACACACACACACACACGTGTTATGTGTCTGTATGTGTAGACTGATGACTGATGGGAATAGACTGATACTGGTACATAACTGAATCAGAATCAGTCTGTGCATATCAGATAGATGTCGTCAGATGTCCCTCCAGGATTTAACGCAAATTCAGATGATCTCTGTGAATTCTGCGTGACTTTATAATTTTGTCCGTTCACTGCAACTTTACTGCAAATTCACATCAGGTCAGATCTCATGTCATTGTAGAGTTGATTCGCTCGGCCTCCCCCGACAGAGCTAACTGTTAGCATCACAAAGATAACATCAGAGTCAAGCTGCTTCAGTGTGTGATGTTAACCACTGCCGCAGGGCTATAAATAGTATTAAAGTTGTAATAAAAACAAACAAACAAATAAATAAATAAAAAAATGCCATCCTTCATCGCATTTTTTTTAGAAAACCTGCAGTGAAGTCATTTCAGGCTGCAACGTTCCCAAAAACCACCTCTGAAGTCCTGGAGCGACTGGTTAGCAACATGAACTATAAGAGAAGAAAACAAAGTGATTCCTGAACTCTCACACTGACATAGGTTCAACCAGCCTTCATGTGACGACAGCATCATAAGAACTTTAAAAGTTCAGTTACAGCTTTTTGTTTCAGGGTCCCACTCCAAGATTATCAGTGACCATCCCAATGAAAGATTTTGGAGGCGTCACAGTTCATCAGTACTTCTGCCCTCAGTCTTAATGTCAGTGTCATGTCAGACGTCCTCCATCTTCATTCCAAATCATATGTCAAGACTTTACCAGAGTGAGTCATTATTCTCCAACAGCTCTGTCTTTGATCCAGGGACCATCAGGCATTCATCAGACTTTATCATTTAGCTTCAGTCACATGTGGAGTGTCAGTGGACATTTATGTGTGCGTCATATGTACAGGAGCATGGGCTTGTTTTTATTTCCTGTCTCTAAGTTCCTCAGTTTGATGCTGACCTGGTTCTTGAGAGGACCCAGCAGGCTCAGGGTCAGCTAACAGATGACCTCAACAGATCTGGCTCTGAGCCCCACTGGGCCTTCAGCTCGCCTCCTGCTCTCAGGCTCAGATCCTCACCCACGGTCACACCTGCCTCTGAAATCTATTACAATAAGACAACATGTTATCAACACAACCTGCACTCGTTCTCACAGAGTGGAACTCTTGTATTTGGGGTTTACCCTTGTTTTCTGGAGCCCCCCACCCCCCCGCCTCACTGCCTTCCTCATAACTGTACCGCTGATGCATTCGCCTCAACAGGTGCTCTTTTCTGAAAGGATCACTTAGGTATATTTAGATTTTGAAACCTGAGAGCGCCGGCCTGTGATTGGCTGAGCTGGCCACATGATAACCTGGGTAGAAATCGCAGCTGTGTGCTGTCGCCCAG
Source organism: Epinephelus lanceolatus (assembly GCF_041903045.1). Taxonomy (NCBI): domain Eukaryota; kingdom Metazoa; phylum Chordata; class Actinopteri; order Perciformes; family Serranidae; genus Epinephelus; species Epinephelus lanceolatus. The sequence continues at coordinate 44,875,714 of NC_135747.1, forward strand.
CGTTTCTCTGGAGGGAAGCTGGGGAGGATTTGGCGGCTTGGGAGACCTTAAAACTTTGAAATAACTGGTAAGCAAAGACAAAGGAGAGAAAGCACAGATCTCCATATTTTGTCCTCCTTGCATGGCTTTCCATCTGCTTGGACTTCCATCGTCTCCATCACCTGGATCCAGGAGGCCGTCTGATTGAGGGACAAGGAGTGTGAAGGCTCTGCTGCACAGTGAAGGAGTCACCAAACAGTTCAGATCTGCAGGACTCCAGACCAGATCAGACCAGGCCTCCCTCTGGATGTATCTGAAGTCTCAGCAGCAGTCTGGCCTTTGTGTCTTCGCTCTGAAATCTCAGCACCTGTTGCGGCTGTTTTGTCCTTCGTCCTCGGCTGTTTCATCTGTTTCTCTTTGTCTTTTTACTGAGAAATTGATGTTTTAATTCAAAGAGAGGGCAATCAAGTGCTAAAAAAGGTTCTTAGTATGCCATCCTATATTTAACCTGCAGCCTCAGAAGGCATTGCCCCTCCGTTTGCTAAACAGAGTCAACCAATCAGGCTGTGGCATTAGCTTACATGTCACATAGTTGAAGCACTGCTGGGCAGCTGTCGCCAACCTTCAGCCAGGAGGCACAGTTCTGTGAGCTGTGTTGTGGCCTCTGAGGGAGGAGGGGCGGCCTGTTGTATGCACTCAGTGTCTCACCTTCCTGATCTGCAGCTCTTCCTGTGCACGCACTGATTTACAGCTGGTTCCCAGTTTGTGAGGTGTCTTCTCACATTTTCTGTCACTTTGTTTAGGATTTGGGCAAATCACAAAGTTGGGCTGTAGGTTTGAGACCCTAGTGGATGGCCAGAGAGGCTCCCTTACTGTCAGCAAATACTGCGGGACTCTGTCGCTGGTATGACATGCTCTTTGGTTCAACTTTAATACGTTGTGTGTTTTCTAGCATGTGTTTGCTGTGTGTTATTCCTGTTTTTGAATCAGGTGATTGGGTTCAGAGGGATGACTGGCAGCATCCTAAAATATCACTGGTGCAGTTGTCCTCTGATCTCTTGTCTAAGTCCCAGTATTGGCTGTCTGACACTGTGAGTTGGTGCTGCTGATAGAACAAGTCAAAATAAGTTAGAGGTTTCAGTTAAATGAACTCTGCTGCATGATATTATTTCTGCTGCTCCATACGCTCCTTCTTTAGATGTGCTTTTCAGAACCTTGTTCATGCAGAGTTTGAATAATGAACGGCTGATAATGTGATCTGTGTTCTGTGTAGAGCCTCTAACACCGTCCCAAGATGACGGAGATTGTGGAGGAATATGAGGAATATGAGGAGTTTGAGGAGTTTGAGGAGGAGGAGATCGTGGAGGAGGTAAGTGAAAGTCTTCTCTCTGTGTTCTTTACCTCCATCACTGCACTGTATTAGTTCTTAATGATATAATTAAACCTGAGATATAATGTGATGTGAGGCAGTAGGTGCAGGTCTGATCTGCAGGATCCACAGGCCCTATGAATAGTTAAGTTAGCAGCCCCTGACAGTTAGCATGTCTGCTGGTGGATCCTGTTTCACACAGACTCACTGATGAGTTTAAAGTCCTGGATTTTCTGTAACAGCCGACTATAAATCAGAACTATTTCAGGCTAAAGACAGGGGCATTGTTTGTCATCCTGTAAAGGTAAAGATATCTCATAGCAGCAGATACAGGTAGTTAATACGCCACATGTAATGCAGTGATGTAATCATTACACAACAGCCAGATGCACAATATATCAGATATTGTTGTTTATTTCCACAGACTCTTGCAGATGACTCAAACACAGTTTTGTAGCAGGTCATCAGTTATCTCCAGCATATCTAACCAGGGCTGTGGTGCAGCTGGAGCGCAGCACAATGACACTTCGACACCTTTTATTTTTCACCAAGAGATGAAATAGAACATCAGAAGTTTGCATGATCCTGTTAAAGTTCATTTACAATTGAAACGCTCAAAGATCCAATCGTCACTAGGTGTTGAAACGGCACGAGATTTTCACAGTACAATAACCATCTCAGAAAAATGTTGCAGCAGCACATTATCATGATATTATATTATTGTTATTATTATTAATCAAAATGATCCTTAATGAAAACAGAAGGTTACTGTTGGTTGAACAAACGTCTTATCACCAAAACTGATACTTAAAACATTTTGTTAATGAAGTTTGTGTCGTCGTACAAGAAAGACAAACTGGAACAGTCAAAGTTTTCATATTGACATTTCAGGTACGTTGATTCATTCCTGACGGCAACGTAGGGCTCATTTATATTCACTTTTTATGAATGGAAATAGGTTTGTTTGTTTGAAATGTAACTATCATTGACCTCAGACTTCTATGCGTCCTTTATGTTGGCATAAATACAGCCAACAGATGGCAGTAGAGTGCAGAGGCAAAAGTTCCTAAAAAACAAACATGGCGACAGTGGAGAGGGTCGGACTACAGGCAGCAGCAGTCTGTGAGGCTGTTTAATAAATCCCGACATCTGGACAGAGAAATATTTCCTCTATATTACAGATTTGTTCCGTTCTCACATTTTTTGAGCGTCTTTGTCGTCTCGCTTGAACTACGCTACACTGCCCCCTCCATCTCCAAAGACACTGCTCCGCTTCGTCCACAAGCTTTGAGAAAACGTGCACTAATACTGATGAACAGATCACAGAGTACAGACAGAAGGCTCTGCCCGTGTCTGTATCTAACTCTGAGCATGTATGAGCCGTCACACACTGAGTAACATGTAAGAAAACATTCCTCCTTAAAGCTGTCAGCAGCCTTTCATCAGTGATGTCAATTCAGTCATTTGTCTCAGTCTGTTACGTCCAACTTTTATCTACTTAAAGGTGAAAACACAGCGAAACATATTTTTATTATAGTTATAGTGGACTTATGTAAACTTGGAACACTGGTTACGTAACCCTCTCAACCAGCCGAAACATATCTGTGCACGCATGCGCCCGTGTCATATGTGTGCTCCGATTCTTAAACAAACAGCACCACAGCCCTGTATCTGAGCCCATTTATTAAAGCTGTAATGTTATAAACACCAGGACAGGATCCTTCCTGAGTAGCAAAGGTAGTAAAAATACTGGATTACAAAGAGTTTGGGATCGTGCCAGTTTCTGACACCATTTTATAGAGCTACTCAGGTCATTTACTTCTATTTATAATTATGATTTTGGCTTCCAATGATTATGGCAACATGCTAATCAAGATAAAATGATTATAGTGCAGCGTTTTGTTTCCCAGAGATGATCTGGTTTCATCTTTTGTTATAAATCCAGCACACCTCTGTCCATCACAGTATTGCGCAGCTCATTGTTGCCAACTGACGGACTGTTTTGTGATATTTTCTGACTTTCAGACTCTCCAGTGTCTTTATTTCTAAAAAGAGATTAACATCAAATTTCATGAGGGAAAAAGGGAGAAATATATTCAGTTATATTGTAACGTTCAGAGTAATCACAGTCCAAAGCTCTTCTGCCAACAGTGCTGAGTCAATTCCTCTTCTTCTGCACCATGGTTATGATTATGTATTATTTATTTTCTTTATCTCATTTCTTAACAGTCAGTTTTTATTTAAAGTTCAAGATAATGTCAAAAAGAAAAGTTCAGTAAATGTCAGTGAGTAAGTGTGTTAAATCATCCTAAACTCAATACTGGATAAAATAATCATGATTATGATTTTTGCCATAACCCAGGAGCCAGGCTGTTTTGTCTTTTATTTGAAATGATCTTCATCTTATTTCACACCAGTAATATAACGTGATGCTGGCCACCAGTCTCCAGTCAGATTTGTCTCCAGGATGTTTTAATGGTTCATTATTTGTGTCTGAGCTGTGTTTCTGAAGCTCTCCCTGTCAGTGTCCAATGGAAGAGTGAAAACAGAAGGCTAACAGATTAATCCCATATTTCCTGGTGAAATAGGATTAACGTCTGCCTCGTATTTGTTCATACTTAATATTGCTGATATCTTATAGGGGGGTCTGAATGACTGTTTTATAACCTAACCTATGGCCTAACCACCAGTGGTCATTTAGCTCCCGTATAACATATCAACTGATTTACCATCTTCACTGAGAAGATGTAAATCGTTTGGGAGGTGGAACAAATGGAAACCCACAAATCAATACACTCTGGTTTCACGAGCACTTTCATCTACACTGTGGAGAAAAGATGTTTTACAGTGAGACGGTTTCGTGTTTCATCTACAGGACAGAGAGAAACATAGAGCTGCTCATTCACTCATTCACTCATTCATCAGTCGTTCTAGTATTTTCTTGATAAATCATGACTTCCCTCCTGAGGTCACGAGGGGGCGGAGTGTAGAGTTCTCTGTCTGGCATTCGGACAGATTTAGAAGTGGACATCTACGGCACACTGGCAGAGAGATGGAGCGGAGGGAGAGGGGCAGATGAGACGAGCCACCGTGCTGTAAATCACACTCTGAGAGCCAGGAATGTGTTAACGTCACAGAGCTACTAATTTGCTCAGGAGAGGAGATGGAAAACCTTCTGCAGAGCTTTGTAGGGTTTCAGTCACACCTATGTTTCTCTCCTGTCTGATAGATTCAGATATCGAAGCCTCTTACAGATGTTGACACAAGTGATTGAGATGTTCTTTCCCGCAGCTCTGGTTATGTCTCAAGGGTTACTGGTTAGATACCAAAGTCTCCAAATGTTCAGCCTGACGTGACTGTAAATGTTTGAGTGGGATCCTCCTGAGCAGAGGGAAGTGTAATTCAGGCAGGCTGTAAGTTAGACCGGGTTATTCAGGGAACAGTATGCTGTGTGCAGGAATGCTTTCAGCTCCTGTGGTCTGACTGGACAGGAACATTTCCTCCTTAAATCAGGGGTCAGATCAGGGACCTTTACTGTCGAAGGACAAAAAATAATCTGTCTGGAGCCACAAAATATATTTTAACCTTATAATGAAGGTAACAGCCTGTAACGAGGGGAGCAGACTCAAATCACGTGACTTGGACTTGAGTCAGACTCAGGGTTGGAAATCAACACCAGCCAAATGCTGGTAAAATATGGCTGCTAGATTTGATTCACTTACAAGCCTATAGAAACACAATGTTAAGACTGTAAATCACCAGTTTCATCTCGATACGATATGATAGCGATTCTTTGGACAGCGATATGATTTGTGCCCATAGTACAAAGTCTGCCATGATACCATTTTGAGACGATGTGATTCAGGGGCCTGAAAGTTTAGGACTTGGGACTGACCTGTCTTGATTTGGGACTTGAGTTCAAAGACTTGAGACTTGACCTGCAGGCCGGGGGAGGGGCCTAACGTTACATCTAAAATATTTAAGGGATTAAAGATGCAAATTTATGAGATGAAAACTTGGATATTCACTGAGAATATAAAGTCGTACATCTGTGGGGAAAAACTAGAAAACATTCTCTGATATTAAAGTCTCGTATTTACGAGAAAAAGCTCTTAAATATAATTCTTTTTTTTTGTCAAGGCACCACACTGCTTCACTTTACACAGCTGGATCAACCTCAGAGACACTGCTGCACCACTAAAGAAGAAAAAGCTTGTATGACTTGTTACAGATAGATTCGTTATTTCATTACTATTTGTTAGAGTTTTTTTCTCAATAATTTATGACTTTATAATCTCTGAGAATGTTTGATTTTTTTTTTTATCGTAAAATTTGGAGCTTTTTCCTGTAAATTTACTTTAACTTTAAAGAATATCCAAGTTTGTATCACATAATTTTAAGACCTAAATCTCAGATATTTTTTTATCAGAATATTTCCCTCCGTCCCGGGCTCTGCTTTCGTTTGGTTTTTTACCAGACTGTCGTAGAAACAGAAAACGTAGAGACAGAAAATGTAGACAGAAAACGTAGAAACACTAAACGTAGAGACAGAAAATGTAGTGACAGAAAATGTAGACAGAAAACGTAGAAACACTAAACGTAGAGACAGAAGACGTAGATATTAAATCGCAATCTAGACTTCATAATTACACCTCTGTAGATGTTACCAGTTTGAGTGGAGTCAGTTTATCTGAGGTGAGGACAAAGACTCCTGATGACGACGCTGTCATGTGATTGGTGCAGAGTGGGGTCCTGCCTGTTACAGTGGAAGTGTTAAGAGCAGTTACTGATGAGCACCTGAGCTGTGGAAAAATCACCCTCAATCCAACCGACATACTGTGCTGTTTCTCCCATCACCTGTTGTGGCAGTTTGAAACCACAGAGTGTGTGTCCTCTATCTGTAATATTTTGAGCAGATTACAACGAGGACTGTCACTGAGCACAAGAGCTCTCAGCTCTTACAGGTAAAGCACCTCCTCCCAAGGGACAACAGCTCAAACAGTACAGGAGACCCCTCCTCTGTCTGCATGGCTGCTGTATGGATCATACACTGTCTGGTTGTTTTACTGAAGGTGTTTTCATGGCAGGTTTTTATCCGTGGGAGAACTTCACCTGCAAAGTGACCACTTAAAGTCTGTAATCACAAGTAACTGTGCCACACACAGACATCAGTGATCTACTCACACTGTGTTTAAATCAAGTCTACAAAAACACACCAAGCAAACAAAGGTTTTTTATTATCAATAAGAAAGAAATAATACTTACACCTTAAAGGAGCTGGAGATCTCAGCTGAAAGAAACAAAAGACGGGGAAGTCGCTGAGCCAGCTGTGCAGTGGGTCATCACACCCAGCTCAACTGAAACTGAAACTAAACTAAACTAAACTAAATCTGAAAACTGAACCACCGCCAATCTCCAACTCAAACTAAAATAACAAAACCAAACAAGTAACTGAGGCTGGAAACAAAACAGGAAGAAAACCATCCTGCACTGCTGCTGTGCTGCTGTGGGCGTGTCTCTGTGTGTCTCCGCCCCTCAGCTCCCTTATTGTCTCCTCCCACTCTCAGGTGCTGCACTCAGGTGAGACAGAGAGGAGCGAGAGGGGGGAAAGAAACAACCACCACACACACTGTGGTGTTCAGTACAATAACCCATAATGCAGAGCCACACACACCTGGTTTACAAACTCTCACACTACTCCTGCAGAATAATCCAGGTCTGATTAATCCAGTCGTGTGCTCAGTGCTTCACAAACACATGCACATTTGCTAAAATGTGTAGTACCCCGTCCTAAGTGTGTCTGAGTGTGCACGTGAGTATGAGCTCCACTAAAGTGTTTAAACACACTTGTGTGCCCAGACACGCTACATGACCATACGTAACACTGTTTATACTGACGTGTTTTAATTGTAGTGTTTAAGTTCAAATGTGTGCGCCGATCATCCGACTGTATAAATCAGACCTGGATTGTCCTGCAGGAGCAGTGTGTTTTGTTGATTCTGCGTTCACTGTCGAGGCATGAGAAAAACTAGTTTTCTTCAAGTTTTCTTGGCAGGTTGAGGGTAACACATGGTGAGTTATTTACCTACAGATGGTCACTTTGCAGGTGAAACTTTCCTTTTAAGCCTTAAAAGTTTCCAGAGATCAGTTAAAACTGTGCATGAACATTAAACTCTGTCTCAGCAGTTAACAGTTTCTACAGTCAGTGCTGCTTTTTATTTTAACCTTCAGGAAGAAACGGCTGCTTTTTGCTTTTTGTTGCTTTAATTGCTTCCTGTAATTAAGTTTCCTTAAGCTTCCCTCTTCAGCAGATATATATATGTATGTATATATACACATATGTATATGTGTTGCTGAGTCTGGCAGTGCATGCAGTGTACGACGCTCACACATATATCACAGGTGTTACTGTATATTCAGCATTTTACCACCCGGGTTTGTTTGTCCTTCAGTTATTACCATTATTCTAACTGAGCAGATATTTGACAGATTGATTCATATCACTTTAAGTCTTAACTTGAATCAGTTCAGCTGTCGCAGGTGAGTTATCAGAGATGTTTCCTCTTTACCTCGACAACATCAGATCATTATTTAATCAACAGATGAAAACACCTTAAATAATCAGTTAAACTGTCTGTGAGTCTCTTCTCTCTCTGTGTGTCTGTGATGATGGTCCTGCTGTAGGTGGATGTAGTTTTACTTCCTGGCCGACATGTTTCCTGTGATGAGGGAACGTCGGCCATGTTGTTAGCTGGTTAACTGACTGTGTTTCTTTCTGTCCTCCTCCAGTCCGGACTGCCCACCAGGAAAGTCAGGAAGAAGGTCAAGGTGGATACCTCCAAGTTCATGACTCCATACCTGGCTCACAGCCAGAAGATGATGGAGCAGTACAGCCATGTGAGTAACACGCTTCAGTTTTTTTTTTTTTTTTCTAATCACAATCAGTGCTTAAGTCTCGTCCGGGGGCGGAGCCAGATGTTTTAACATTCAGGGATCAGTCTAAACCCAGCGGGGCTCCAGGGGGGAAACTCTCATTGTCAGCAGCTTTGAGCCTGATTTTATTACTGAACGTCTAAAATCTGAACATCATTTAGGAAAAACATGAAAGTTACCAGAGAAAATAAAAATCATCCTGCAGAGCCATCGTTTTATTTAGTGTCTAATTTCTCTCCAACTGTCTGAAACTAGGACACAACAAATGTTGAGGATGAATCATTTTCACTCCTGCTTCCTACAAACAGACGAAACTGTCTCATATTACTATTTTTAAGTTACATAACATAGGTGGGGGGGAATGTGGCATTAATATTCTGAGTGATCCAATAACAATTGGACAGAGCTGAACACACGTGTAAACCACCACCAACATGCACTGTGATGTCATCACTAAAACCACCTGCTGAGGTGATCTCAGACGCATGTTAGGGATGCATGATAATATCAGCACGTCACTGTATCGGCAGAGAGCAGCTTCAAAATGATCGGCCGACATGCTTTTTCTTATTTTGCACATTAGGTGAATATCACAGACACTGGACAGTGTTTCATGTCTCCATCTGCTGCTGGGCCGTCACCATCACAGTCTGTGTGTATAATATGATGTTAATTCACTACCTGATGACGATCACTGACATTAGCTGGGGACAAAGTGGATATATTGATATCAGTTAATTCTCAAATAAATCGTTGTCTATCAGCAAAAACAAAACAGTGTCGTGCATCACTAACACGTATTTATCTTTTGTAGCTGAGTCACTAAGGCGTCTTGATGTGTCCCCGACAAGGACCATGTCACCAGTGCAGGATGTGGTGGTTGTTATGGTGACAGCGTGCTATCGCACTGCTAATTGACCTATGGCTAAGCCACGCCCCCTCCACTCACTCAGACAAACTGTCAACATTCAGTGAGCGGCGCTATGGCAGGTGTCACAGTACACGGCATTTCACAGGAGGCAACTGATGATTTTTGGAGACATAACGATCAGATGTCATTGAGAAGTAACCAAAAGGGCCTAAACTACGCATTGGAGGGATATATTCATCATTTTATTGTTGAGAAGGTCGATGAAAAGCTTAAATTACAAGCCAAAATTTACAGGTCACAGTGTACGCTTGTGAACCGCATCTGGTTGCCGTCACCATCAAAGACAACAAGTTAAAGTGCCACTGAAGTTAAGGTTTTTGGCTCAGAATATGAGAAAAGGATAACGGCCTTTTTACCATCTTTACCAAGAGTGTCTCTGCGTTAGTTTGGTGCTACAGTATTTACACTGAATCATTCAGCATAACGTTTGCCAACCTTTGTTATCTCTGCCATTACAGATAAGTTAATGAAGCTAAGCTCCAGAAGTTAACGTTAGCTTAACTAGAGCCCTTTGGACAACAGCTAACAATGATGTACGATCACCAAAGTACAAAACTAGAACAAAATAGGCTAATGAACTCCCAGCAAACAAGGTGACATGATGAACAACGCAGCTAGGAGCTAACGTTAGGCTAACTTTAGCTAACGTTAGCTAGAGATGTTAAAGATAACTTTATATTTCTTTCCAGCAAAGTGACAATATGTTGCCTCAAACACAATGTTGACTTACCTTAGAACAGATGTAGACATCATTGTTAATCTTATTCACGTTGAGTTGATGTTGTGGTCTAACGTTACCACACAACTTTATCCAAAGGAGACACTTTTCTCGGTTGAGATGTGGTTTAAAGTGTAAAAAATACACGTGGTCGCCCAGCCTCTCAGGATACCTTGTGTCAGAGTTGCATGTACCCCATGCACACCGTTTGACCATTTTTAAACTTCAAATCTCAGAAAAAGCTCATAAAACTGAACAAAACTGACTTTCTGTAATGCATTTCAATGGACGTCCAGGCAGAGAATGTCCCAGTGTATGGGAATGGCTATACGCACTGTGATTGGCTCATTGCGTTTGAGGGTGGGACTTAGCCATAGGTCAATTTTATGATGAGATGGACGAAGTGTTGCGTAACGTCCATCGTTTTGCCTGATGAAAGAAGACGTGTTGGATTCTATCGTTTAACTGTTTGACAGCATGTGTATATGCAGCGCACACTGACAGTGGATGTGTTGCTGAACATCAGACAGATGAGTATTAATGTGAGGATAACCTGCACCTTTACCCCCCCGCCCCCCACCCTGACCCTCCCACCCTCCCACTGGTACTGCTGAGTCTTTGGGGATTAATGTGGCAGGGTTAGAGAAGAGTTTCATACAGTACTGCATCATGATGATGGATAGATGAGTTGAAAAGCAGTGAGAGTGAATTAGATAATACGTTAATTATAACAAGATAAATTGAGATAAAACAAAAACAAAGAAGGGTCGCTAATCAGCTCGTCAGCCTCAGTCAGTGGTCACTCTCATCATCTTTTAAATAGATGGTCCAGATTGTCCTGAATGTTTGCAAGGAGCCTTCAGGAGTATCTGATATTATGAAGTTTGATGAAACACACAGAGTCTGTAATCAGTCACATACAGCTGGGAGGAACTTGTTCCTTCCAAGAGAGATGACTGAGACGTCTGGCAGTCAGTGAGGTCAATGATATGACCTCACAACCTCATGTTTCAGGTCTGAGTCCAAATAAGGCCGATAACAGGTTGGGTACAGTGTTTATCTGAGACGTGGTGATATCCCCAGATGTACTGACACAACCGCCAACGTGACCAGCAGGCAGCTAGTGACAGTGTGGACGTCATAACTGCAGACGGGGCCCTTTGACCTTCTGGTGTAAATGGTGTCAGCAGTGTCAAAATTATGAGGTCACAGGTGTGAATGGTGATGTGTCTCAGCCGTCCACTTGTGTTCAGACCTGCTGTAAACAGAGTGAATGTTTCACTGACACATTGGAATCCATCCCATAATAATCTCAGCAGCTCCAACTGCAAATCAAAGCAAAGTAAATGTGGTTTAAAACTGAGAGGACTCAAGACCACATAAATCAGATAATTGACCTGTTTATGTGTTGTGATTTCCTGCTGACTGTCCTGACCTCACTGGTGTCTCTTCCTACAGAACAAATACCGGCATGCGTACGACCTGTCCAAAGGGACGCCTCCTGCCTACAGCGCTGATACTCCTGAAATGCTTCGCATCAGGAAGGCCCAGGAGCAGCTCAGCGAGGTACGACTCAGGGGGCTGAGGGCTGGAGGGCTGGAGGGCAGCTGGGACGGACCGTCGCTGGTTTGAATCCTGTCTGAAATGAACTGCAGTGTAAAAAAGTTCTGCATTCAAAAGCAACTAAATAAACTTTCTTAAATCAACGTATCCAATGTAAACATACTACGAGTAACTAAGTGCAGTAGTTGAGTAAATGTACAGTCAGTTACAGTCTGCTGCTGCTGTAATGGCACTATAGACTGTGATATGATGGATGTTGAGCAGAGTTAATAAAATGATTTCTCTTTACTGAATCATAACTCCTCAGACTTTCTGTAATCATGATTGAACATTAACGACACGTGTGGTCATCGACAGGTTAAATACCGCATGGAGGGGAACAAGGCTCGGACGACCAGCTTGTACGACGGAGAGGCCAAAGAGATCGCCCACGTCAAGCGTGTGTCTGAACTGATCAGCAAGGTGAGTCTCCTCAGTTTGTCACTGTGAACCAGGAGGTGAATGAAATGATGTGAGTGTGGTGTGTTTGGTCATGTCCTCCAGGTCCTGTACAGACAGAAGTGGGATGAGACGAAGGACCGGTACCTGCTGCCTCCTGATGCTCCTGAACTCGTGCTGGCTGTGAAGAACGCTGCCAACGTCAGCAAGGTGAGCTCAGGGAGACATTCAGACTCTGCGTCTCACGTCCTGTTATTAGAAAAACACCTGTCGTATGATTAATGTCTGTTTAAAGATATTTAATTCATGACTCTGCACCTCGTTCAGAAACTGTACACGGAGGACTGGAACGAAGAGAAGACCATGTTCTACCCGTACAGCGACAGTCCCGAGCTGCGCAGGGTGGCTCAGGCTCAGGAGTGCCTCAGTGACGTGAGTTCACTTCACTGATCATCTGTCCACTTATTAACTGCAGTAACATGTCAAATAAACACGTCCAACACTCAGAGTTTGGATCGTGTGAAGTTTAAATACCTGTGAAGTGAAAAGGAAAACACAGTATTGTGACATCAGCTCTTTCTGGGGGTTTGTTAATATGATAATATTTAATATGAGAGTTTATTAAATTCTGTCAGAAACTTTTCTTAATCTTTTATATTGCAATTACGGAATTTATTATATATTTATATGTCGACAGATAGATAAACATTTTATGATGTTAATTATATATTATTACATTAGTATATAATTTTACAATTATAATTAATAATTTAATTAATTTAATTTAAATTGTGATTTTCCAACATAAATACAATAAATGAAAATGTAATAAAATGGAATTAAAAGCCAGAATAATAATAAAACTCGATTGATTAAAACGACAAACCACCAATAAAAATTATGATTACTGATCGACCTGATCAGCTGATTTCTCTCGACTCTGCTGACAGATTGTCGTTCAGCAGCGACCTCGCAGTCACACACATTTTCTACACCTTTATATTGTTTTATTTTCCTGTCAGGTGTGTGTGTGTGTGTGTGTGTGTGTGTGTGTGCTCAGTCAGATGGATCATATGTTTCAGTTCACACTGCAGCAGTGCAGATGGTCATCTGTCCCCCCCTCCTCAACATGTAGTCTTTTCTGCTGACGTAGACAGGCCATCAGCTGATGTAGAAACGCTCTGTGTGTGTGTGTGTGTGTGTGTGTGTGTGTGTGTGTGTGTGTGTGTGTGAGGCTGCTCTGAGGTCACGTATTGATGTGGGAGAATGAACCATGTCAGTAAATCTGACCCCCCCCCCACAGGTTCGCTACAAGAAGGGTCACGATCAGCGCAAGGCGAAATACACCTCCCTGGCTGATCCTCCTGAGGTGGAGCTGGCCAAGAGAGTGGAACAACAGCGCAGTGACGTAAGCACCACCATTTTAACCTGACTCTGAATACACAGCTTTCTGTGAGAAGGAGGAAACACACGAAACTAAGATTTAAATTATGGAAACATGTGCAGACTGTTTTTATACACACTGTCCCGTTTAATAAGAGAATTATAAACCTCATTGCACTGAGCAGGGGGGTCAAACATGTGGCCCGTGGGCCAGAGACGGCCGTTTAGAAACAACCAGAGATGAGCGAGTACATCATTATCTGTATCTGTGTCTGTACTCAGAATGGGTGGAGTTAATACTTAAGTAGGTGTGATTTAAATCTAAAGTGGGTGAAGCCTAACCAGAGGTTGATATTATATACAACAGCTTTTATATATTTGATATTCATTAGAAAATAATTTACAGAACAATCTCAGTGTGGAGCTTCAGATCAGTTCTGATCTGCTGAAATGAGGATTTTCCTTCATCAGCACAGATACTGACACTTCCACTCGTGTGATCCTTGTACTCGTTAAAAGTACATTATCTGAACTGGATACTCGTTTCATCTGATTATTCGGCTCAACCCAAGAAGCTAACATCATGGCTCGGCTCTACATTCACACAGTGTATGTAGAGAGTATTATGTTGCGGTGTATCAGACCACTGCAAAAGGTGCCACTCACTGACACAGCAGCTGTATTTGATGAGCTGAGAATGAGAACAGGCTGCTGTCAACCAATCAGCAGACTGCAGTGTTTCTAGCTCCGCCTCTTAGTATGGGATCGGCGTGCGAGGCGCCTCAGCAGAGAGGTGACGAAACACAGCACAGAATGTTTTTGTTGTTACCATCCACCACTTGACAAAATAAACCTAAAGATAACTAATGTTTAACAAACTGAAGTGAAGCAGAGTGCTCGATGGACACAAGCTGACAGAGCGACCCTGAGCCGCCGACCACCTGCTCTCTGATATTAGCCGCCACACTAAGCTGAAGGGAGAGGCCGACAGTTCTGCGACATGACACAGATTCCAGTCATTCCCAGTGTGTTTCATCAAACATCACAATGTCTAACAAGTTGCTCTGTCTTCATGTAACATGTAAAACACATGTGCTAATGTTGACTGTCGTTTGTCTCCACAGCTGAAATACAGGGAGGACTACAATAAAAATGTGAAGGGTCAATGGTGCGAGACGCCATACTTCGACGTGGCCACTGCCAGGGTGGCGATGGAGAACTTGAGTAATGTGAGAGCTCACTGACACAGGTGCAGCCTTTGTTTCAGATTTATTTCCAACTCTGAATCTAACCGTCGATCTTTTGTCTTTTCAGAGACATTACACGCAGAAATATGAGGACGAGAAAGATCAACTTTATTTCATGCAGACAGACACGCCCGTTTATGACACCAACAAGAAGGCTCGTATTGCTGCCAGTGAGGTAGGTCTCACGCACACACACACACACACACACACACACACACACACAGAAAGGTATCAGAGTATTTTTATAGGTCCTATCTCATGTGGAAGACACGACAGAGAGCTGACCCGTGTCTCAGAGCAGAGTGTGAGTCAACACACTGACGCAGGGACACACTGCATTGAGCCCACACATGACTGAGAGATCCACATTTGGCTTGTTCTCACTGCACCAACTGAGTGCGTAGTTTCATCAGCCCTCAGTTACACACAATATCAGACGATATCTGCTCCTGTATCCCTGCGCCCACACACTGACACACCGTGCACACACGCCTCACTTCAAGATAAACACACATGCTTTCCCACCATGTCCAGCTCTACCAACGTCATGTAATGAGTCAGAGCGAATAACCTTCAGCGATTGTTCTCCATGTTTCTGTTTCCAGGTCCAATACAAGAAGGAATACGAGAAGAACAAAGCGCAGTCTGACTACAACACGCTTCCCGCCACGGAGAACCCTCTCCTCCGACAGCTCAGATACGCTGGCACCATCCTCAGTGATGTAGGTGTTTAACGTCACAGCTGGTTTGATGAAGAATGATGAAAACAAATGATGAAATCTTAGATGTCGCACAGTAGGACTATAACTATTAAACATTACTGGTCCAACACAGTCGCCACAATAAATGTTGGCATTGTGCGTTTCTGCAAACCACAGATACGTTACATTCAGACTATTATGTGGCAGATACACTGAAACATTTCTTTATGATTCAATATTGCTGTGTTTGACTCGTGCTTAGGATCAGGAATAAGAACCAGATCATGGTTTGGTTTAAAGTACCTGCTCTTAGTAACACAGTCCCCGCTGGAAACACAGCGTGGAGCAGTGTGTGACGGCTACCTCACTGAACTGCTGCAGCTCACGCGTGTGCGGTGTTCACACAGACAGCGTGGCTGCTATGAGTTCTGTATTTCTACAATTAAAAGCTGACACTCAGGGCGCCCACTAGCTCACCTGGTAGAGCGAACGCCCCACATACTGAGGCTCTGTCTTTGCCGCAGCAGCTCCAGGTTCAGTTCCAACCCTTTGCCCTTTGCCCTTTGCCCATCACTCTGGATCTGTTCTGTCTAATCAAGGCAAAACAAAGCAGATTCTCCACAAATGATGAAGCTGTGCAGCCACTGTGTCGTCACCAAGACGGTCCTGCAGATATCTCAAAAATAAAAAGCCTTGTGATAAGAACTAAAGAGATTCTGTCCACAGAAACATCTCAGGGCTTTAATTTTGAAACAGAAACACGAAGTGTCGAGTTAAAAATACATTTTAATATCTTTTTTGTCACGTCTGTGACAGAGTCACTGAAACTGCAGTGAAAAGTGTTTTAGAGTCAAAATGATTCTCCAAACATTTCAAATTTATTAATGGATAGCCCCTTCAGATGAGACATCTTGTATTCTATGGGGTCCAACACAAAACACAAAACACACAATACAACACAACACAACACAACACAACACAACACAACACAACACAGCAATCACAAAACACAATCATAACATGCACTAGGCCCTTCAATACCGACCCACCCACACAACATTTCTGTCAGCCCACAACACCCATGTAAAATGAGGGAACAAAATAAAAACAAAACAAATCCAAAGCATATGTTAGCTTTGATGCAGCAACAGTCATAATAGTAATATTAGCAATATAAACGTCATCTTCCCTTTCTGACTGTGCTGAAAACTGCACACAGACAACAACGGGCACACTTGAATTTCCCGATGTTGAGCAGCAGCTGCTCCTGAAGGCAGCGTGAGTGCTCTGAGCTGTTAACACAGGTGCTGAAAACACCCTCCTACAAGTTTTACAATGCACACGCTGCTCATCAGGGTGTTGAAAACAACTGCTGGTTTTGGCACCATCCTGGCTGGAAATGCAGTGATGTCTCTGTCACTTTTCGTGGCACTGTTCCGACACTGAAGGGTCGCTAAAAATCAGCCACATTTGGTTCGTGAAAAGCTGCTGAAGGACACCCTTTGGGACCCTAAAAAACAGCCACATTTTGGGGCTTTACGTCAGTGGAAACAGATGTTTGGCTAAAAACAGCTGGTTTTGTTGTTTGTTGGTGTTGAACAGAGCTCAGCAGCTCGACAGGTGTCTCACCAAGGTGACACGCCCTCCACCATCCCCTCCACCTGCTGATCACAAAGTCACCTCAGACACTATGTCTCTTTAGAAACGTTGATATGATGTGCATGAAATGTACAAATGTAATGTGGTTACAGAAACATGCAATGTTTTCTCTCTGTGACGGGGCTGACGTGTCTCTGTGTCTGTTTCCTGTGTAGACGGAGACGTTGCCTGCATGAATTTTTAAGACTGTTGAGTAAAAAATGAGGTGACTGGTGAAGTGATGGAGGTGGTGTGTGTGTTATGTAGAGCGTGTGAGTGGATTACTATATCAGTGGTGCTAATGAAAGCGTCAGTCTCCGTCTCATACACTCACTCAATTCATTTAAACTGAATCAAGTTACCGGTCTGAGTGATGTGTTGTCTGCTGTGTGGACAGATGAAGCGTTTCGCTGTGTTTCTAAGTGTTTGCTTATTTGAGTTGTGATTTTTCTGCTCATCATGTTTCATATCGTCTCTGCAGAAAGTTTATAAGGCCCAATATGAGAAGTCGAGAGGTTTCAGCATCAACTACTGCGACACGCCCAAGTTTCAGATGGACTCCGTCCTCAAACAGTTCACTGACGTAAGACTCATCTATCAGTTGATTTCTTTTTATCATAAACTGAGGATACTGTTGATTTTCCCTTTTTGAATGACATCTCCATCCTGTGTGTTCTTCAGACACATTACAAAGATAAGTATGACAGTGAGGTGAAGGGTCACTACATCGGCAGCTACGAGGACGTCTACACGGTTCACTGTCAGAACATGGAGCAGATGAAGAACGAGGTAAATCACTCTGCACTTTCATCTGGATTCTTCTGAATCAGATCACCAGTGTCAGAGTGTGTTATAAACATATGTCATATGTTTCATGTTGCAGCATCTGTACAAAGCAGAATATGAAGACATAAAGACCAGATGTTTCTTCCCTCAAACCGTCACGCCTGAATATGAAGCGATAAAGAATCTTCAGAAGTGTAAAGATGTGAGTACGAGAGGCTTATTACATGTTTCTTTACACTGAAGCAGAGTCACGTTTCTCTTGTTTTAGAAAATGTTTCTGTCTCATGGTTTGCAGAAAGTTTACCGGCAGCATCCAGACAAAGTGAAATTTACACAAGTGGTGGATTCGCCAGTTCTGGTTCAAGCTGCCATCAACGCCCAGCAGCTAAGTGACGTACGTATGACCGCACAGACCGCCTCCTCTCACACAACATATATAAGAGGTGAAATCAGTGATGTGTGGACCGATTCTTTTCACTGTATCAGCTCCTGTGAGTTGAAACGTGTAAACACATCAGACCTTTCACGTTTTGATTCTTTACACAAACTATAGAGTCAGTTTCTCTGTTACAGTTCATACATGTTCGACAGTTACAGATCCTCTCCTCCGTGCGTGACCAGTCATCACGTTTAAGTTTATATTAACAATGATTTTAACGCACTGATTGAGCTCCTCACATGTTCATAGGCCAGCTACATCAGGTCAATATGAGGTCACAGAAACATCACTGACCAACAATCTGTTGATCTTTGTAGAGCCAGTTACCTCTGCAGCTTTGTGCTGCGCTCATGTGGCATCTCCTTTTCTCTTTGTTATCAACATGCTGTTTAAATAGAGCCCTGAGGAAAAGCTCTGGGGCCAGTTGCACAAAGCACCTTAAGTTTTCTCCTTAAGTCTGACACTTAAAACTTACATGAAACACCTCAGCAATAACTGACAGGAAAGATCCCGTCACATGAAGCCGCAGAGCGATCACTGACTGCAGGGCTGGGAGAGCACAACTTTGGTAAGTCGTGTGATCCAGCTCCAGGTGGTCACAACCATAAACTGACTTCCGCTAAAATGTAAAGTGCAAAATCAGTTACTCATCATTAAGCGTGTCCGTCAGGTTCCTCTGGTCGTGGAAGACTCCTCTCAGGATGCCTTAATATTTCTCCTTTATCTCCATAAACTCAGACATGTTGTTGTTTAGATGGAGTCACAGGGACTTTACAGGTTAACACACTCTGAGCAGTTCCTTAAGTCTTCGAACAAGATAAAACAACAACTTTAAATCCTTAAGTGAACATTTTAAGGAAACCTTAAGGATAGAGACATAAGGTGTTTTGTGCAACTGTCTTTTTCATCAAAGAAACATTAACTCAGACTTTAAGCAAAATCTTAACTTGAGGTGCTTTGTGCAACCTGAAGCCATTTTTACATAGTGGCCAAACATGGAATGACATTTTCCCATTGACTTACACTGTGAACGAGACATCTGTCAGTCAGTGGACTCATTTTCCTGAACATCACAGCTCTCTGCTAAATGACTTGATTGACTATCAGGATGTGATCCGTTCAGTCCGATAACATTTTGGAGATGATGTCATAAGATCATTATCTACCATTACCTGTCATTTGAGTTGCATGTTGGTGTACGTCTACATGTTGTTGTGGACAAATGTTTTTTAATGTATCATCCACTTACTGAGAGAAACTGGTGAAATCACAGCTGATGGTGGAGATCAGATTCTCCTGGATATGCAGATCACCTTAAAATGTGCCCGATCATCCCGTCGCCCAGCTGTCTTTCTGTGGGCACCATGGAAACTGGAGAGCCATCTCTCTGTGGTATAAATAGCAACAAGCATCCAGTTGGCCCAGAATAAACCCTGTGATCAGAGAGGAGCTGAGGAGGCAGGGAGACGGACCGGCTGACACAGACCGGCTGATACGCTGCTGCCCTCCACTGACAACACATCAAATTACACTTTATAACTTGAGTCTGTAGTCTGAAATATTTACTGTAGGATGATGACATACTCTGTGAAGAGAGAATGAAACTAACACCTGAATGTCTGTTTTTATTCCATCAGAAGCAAACAGCCCAAAACACTGACCGCTGCATGAAAACACCTGAAGTCTGTCCCGTTAAATAAAACATAATTTCATCACTGTGTGTTTCTTTTTCAGTTGAACTACAAGGCGAAGTACGAAGACATGAAGTTCAAGAACTGTCTGCCCCCAGATTATCCCTTCTTCATCCAGTCCAGAGTTAACGCTTTTAACCTCAGTGATGTGAGTCACTGCTCCACACGTCACCTCCACTCATCAGAGATATTTGACAATGTGATGGAAGATTTCTAATGTCCTGAACGACTTGATTCTCTTCTTCCAGAACTGTTATAAGTATGACTGGGAGAAACTGAAAGCCAAGAAGTTTGAGGTCAGAGGTGACGCCATCCCGATCCTCGCTGCCCGCGCTCACACTAACATCATCAGTGATGTGAGTATGCTTCAGTATGTGTGATCACAGTATAACTGTTTTAACAACGTGGTAACGTGTCGCCCTCTGCTCCTCGCTGCAGGTTAAATATAAGAAGGAGTACGAGAAGAACAAGGGACAGATGGTCGGAGCCCTCAGCATCAATGACGATCCCAAAATCTTACACTCTGTTCACGTTGCCAAAATCCAGAGTGACGTAAGTTATCGGCTTGTCTCATTATTACAGTTCTTACATCTCAGTTAATATTATTGTTTCAGAGCTGAGAGAAGAGGGCAAACTCTTTTAATGCTTTATTTAAAGAACAAATACTGTAGAAGAAACAAACAGAAGCTAACACATATGAAGTCATGGGATGATCAGTAAAGCAATGCAAATTCAAAACAAAGTATTTCACACAGATTTATTATTATATATATTATGATATTATTTTACATGAAATAATGATGGAGGATCTGTCTCACTGACCGCATGAACACCATTCTTCTCTTTTTATCTGTAATCTAAGTTTTTATTTATTTATTTACACGCAGACAGACAGTATCATTACCTTCACGTGTGTTGACCTGTGGTGGAGTTGTTCCACAGAGAGACATATAGCTGTCTATGGCTGCGTCAGAATAAGCCAGCACTGGGTTTGAACAATAAGTATGTGTGTTGGTAGTTGAAGCAATTGAAGAAACAGCCAAAGGTTTGAAAGGACTCAGAGCTCAGCTCTGGATCTGTTAATCAGTTGAGACATTTCAGACAGTAGATTGTATCGACAGACTCAATGTGCTCAGTCTTTACTCTGGAGCACACCCTTAAACGATCTCTGACTGATGTCTCCACAGCGTGAATATAAGAAGGACTATGAGAAGATTAAGACCAAGTACCACACACCTCTGGATATGATGTCCGTCACTTTGGCCAAGAAGTCCCAGGGCATCGCCAGCATGGCGGGGTACAGGAGCATCAGCACCAACTTCTTCCTCCCCCCCGACAGCGTGCTGTTGGACCTGGCCAAGAAGGCCAACATCATCCAGAGTGATGTGAGTACAGACATGAGCTGATATGTGTTAATCATAATGCAGAGTTTGTACTTGATTATTAAGAGATATATTCTGACACTGTTTGTGTTTTGTGTCTGTGTGTCACAGAATGAGTACAAGGCCGACTACAACAGCTTCACCAAGGGAACTCCCTGGGTCCCCTTTGGCTCCTTGGACGTGGAGAAGAATAAGAAAGCTGCTGAGATCCTCAGTGAGGTATGTGACCAGCAGCATCACTTCCTGTCCACACTGCCCCTCTTTACTAACTAAATCATGTGGAGTGAGATGTTTGAAACCCAACAGGACCATAACCCAGTCTGTGAACTCTTTGGTTTAACTTTGAAGGAGTCCAGTGATATCTGACCAAACAAAGCCCACGTTATGTGAACGGAGCTTTCACCTCTCTGTCTGATCCTCCCATCCTTTTCTCACTGGGTCAAAGATGTCATGTATTTCTTAAAGCAAGAAAAAAATCAAAGTAAAAGGTCCTTTATTGAGATATGGATTAGTTACAGGAACCCCTCAATAAAGAATAAGGTATATATAAATATAAATGTATAAATGTTGCATCCTCCATTTTTGTGGGATAAAGAAAATCATTAAAACATATTTACAAAAAGAAAAACATAATTAATATTCGGTGAGATACGTCACATTACGTGTCATGTAATTACTCATGGTATGTTCTTGTTTTGTACAGAAAAAATACAGACAGCACCCGGACACCATCCCCTTCACCTCCATCGATGACCACCCCATCATGATGCAGGCCAAAGTCAACCAGCTCCAGAGGAGCGATGTGAGTCCGTCGTCACTCTCACAGATCATGAGATCAGATCTCTGCAGATCGTTGTGATTGGTGATTAAAGTGCAGCTCATGTGACGTCTGTCCTTCTCATCTAACAGCTCTTCTATAAGAGAGGTCTGGAGGAAGTCCATCAGAAGTACTCCCTGCCTCCTGACGTCCCCGAGTTCCTCCAGGCCAGGTGTAACGCCTACAACATCAGCCAGGTAAGGGACAGAAATACTGACACATCACTTTTATTTCATATTGAACAAATGTTTTCTTATGGCACACATTTGAGGGGTAAGTTTAAATAAATGTGAGTCTAAATGTAATGTTATATACAGATGTCAAGTAGCTGTGTGTGTACTGACATTAACTGCAGGTACTAAAGTGTGTGTGTGTGTGTGTGTGTGTGTGTTTGCTTTAGTAAAGTTTAGTTTGATCATTTTCCAGCTTCTACAACTCAAATAGACACAAGAAAAGATATTAATAAATAATAATAAGTCATTACTTTTGAAGCAGTGACGATCCAAAGTGAGTTCTGCTGATGGAGAAGGCGTACGCTGAAACTTCAGTCCTTTTTTTACAATAACTGTTTGTACTGTTCCCTTTAGATTTATACAGTGAAAATCAAAGAAGCAAGCAAAACAACAAAATATGTTTATCTACACAAATGTTGTAACAGTACTTTAACTTTATTAAAAGAGTACTTGAACTTTGGTGGTTTATTATTTTAGGAGTCTACAGTATTTCAGAGGAGATTTCAGAGGAGATTTTTGAAATATGGATATGTATCTGTAATTGTGTTAGATCTACATATAAGCTGCTGGGTACACGACTTTCTCCGAGGGTATGAATAAAGTATTTTCTGTTCTATTCTATATTGCATATCACAATATAGGCTGAAAAAAAATCAGTTATGGGGCATATCGCCCAGCCATATGAACAATATAAGCAACTGAGGACCCAGCACTGAGCCTTGTGGAACTCCACATCTGACCCTCAGCAATCGGATTTATGTGCGTGATGCTGTGAAGTAGATTAATGCCAGACTTATTCAGTGTTATATCTTTTCTTATTGTTTCTATGTGTAATTGTCATTTCAGAAATACTACAAGCTCGCCTGGCAGAAACATCTTCTCAAAGGTTACGACATGAAGCCCGATGCCATCCCTGTGGTCGCTGCCAAAGCTGCCAGACATGCTGTCAGTAATGTAAGTTTCCTGAATGACTCTGACAGACTTCACAGAGTGATGCTCAAACACCATCCTAACATGCTCTGTACCAGATATACGGTACACATTGGACATCACGCATTTGTTACTGAATAATCACAGACCACATCCCCTTTAACCTGCAGGTCCAATACAAGAAGGCGTACGAGAAGGCCAGAGGTCACCACGTTGGCTTCCGCAGCCTGCAGGACGACCCTCTGCTGGTTCACTACATGGAGGTGGCGAAGATGCAGAGTGACAAGAACTACAAGAAGGACTATCACAAGGCCAAGCTGAAGTACCACACCCCCGTGGACATGATGAGTGTGGTCCACGCCAAACATGCCTCAACAGTGCAGACCTACGCCGGCTACAAGCAGGACAACCACAAGTACTGTCTTCTGCCCGACGCTATGAACCTGGAACTTGCTCGCAACATGAACTTTAACGCCAGTGATGTAAGTTTACTTTTCTGTCATGATGGAGGTGAATACTTTGTGCCTTGGCTTAAAGACACAACTCTTGATTATTAACATTTCTCTCATGTGTCTCTTTGACTTTCCAGAACAACTATAAGCAGGAGTATGAGACCTGTATCAAGGGCATCGGCTGGGTTCCCATTGGTTCCCTGGAGGTGGAGAAGGCCAAGACGGCAGCAGCAGCTCTGAATGAGAAGAATTACCGCCAGCACCCAGAAACCCTCAAATTCACCAGCACCATGGACTCCATGAGCATGGAGCTGGCCAAGACCAACGCCAAGATCATGAATATGGTGAGGAGCAGGAAATAGAATCTCTTTATCTAAACTCCTTTGTCAGAGCAGACGTTAAACAGTCTCTCCACTGTAACTATGCAGAAAGAGTACAAGGCCAGCGGAGAGAAGTTCATGCACACCTACCATCTCCCTGCTGACGCTCCTGAACTGTTGCAAGCCAGATACAACGCCGTCAACATCAGCCAGGTCAGCTGCAGAGTCTTGTCACGTATTTTTGTGCTCATGTTAAATGTATATAAATCAAATTGTTGTAACTCTGATGACTTTCTGTAGAATTACTACACCTACGCTCATCGTAAAGATCTGCTCAAAGGACACCATGTGAAGGAAGACGCCATCCCTGTCGTTGCAGCAAAAACTTCCAGAGACATTGCCAGTAATGTAAGTTGTGACTTTGCCTGTAATTAAGCTCATTCAAATGTAAATGAATCCAAAAATGTTACTCATATCTAATGTTTGTTCTTTACACAGTACAAATACAAGCTGGCGTACGAGAAGGCCAGAGGTCACCATGTCGGCTTCCGCAGCCTGCAGGACGACCCTCTGCTGGTTCACTACATGGAGGTGGCGAAGATGCAGAGTGACAAAAACTACAAGAAGGACTATCACAAGGCCAAGCTGAAGTACCACTCCCCCGTGGACATGATGAGTGTGGTCCACGCCAAACATGCCTCAACAGTGCAGACCTACGCCGGCTACAGACGGATCCCTCACAACTATCTGCTCCTGCCCGACAACTTGCACCTGCAGCGCTGCCGCGGCATGATGGAGATCCAGAGTGATGTGTGTTTGTTACCGTGGTGTAATGCTGGAGTAATTGACCCTCTGCTCAATCCCGCCTCTCAAACACAGAGCGGCCAGTCATAGTGTAACATCTGCCAGCTCTGACGAGGATCTGACAACAAACTCTCATGCTGTTGTTTCAGATTTTTTTCTGGTAATGTGGATTTTGGAGTTCGTCATCAGGACACATGTAATAGTGATACTTGTTACTCAGAGAGTTTAGAAGGACATAGAAGTTTCTTCTTTGTTCCAAAACCAAAATCAAACCCTGACATTTGCGGGGTTAGCTAGCTAGCTAATGCAAGTAACAGATTCTGAATGTATTCATGCTGCTTTTGCTTTTTAATGATGGTAACAGTGAATAAAGACCCACCCTGCTTTACAGTAACTGGGGAAGGAAACAGGTATGGCCGCCCCCTGACAGTCGATCAAAGGGTAGTCGACCAGAAAGGTCATTAGTCGGCAAGATTTCATTGGTCACTTAGTCGCAGAAAAAAAAAAGCAAATGTGAAACTCCATGAGGAGCTGCTCTTTGTCAGGATAAATCCAAACTTATATGACTGGACCATGTGTGACTTTACTTTGAAAGGACAGACACAGGAAGTGTCCATGCTCAGCAGTCAGACAGGAGTCAGGTTAATTTCCACGGCTGGGTGCTGGAGCACGAGGGAGAGTTCATCAGCACACACTGCGATAACACACAGCTGATTTACAACTGGTCAAGTTTGCCTTTAATTTCATCGTCTTCTGTCTTCATCACAAGGTGATGGGATGGTTCACTTTCAGTCTAATTTCTTTAGCAGTAGCTTCTATTATTTTTTTAACCTGTATTTGCTGCTGAGTCGGTTTGACATCTTGGAAACACCCTTCAAACACAATTGCTTTTTTTGTTTTTCCAAAAATGCTAATATTCCGTAAAGGATTGAAATTTGACACTGTGGGCTCCATGCTAGCTCCAACAGCATGACGGACCATCACAAAGAGGCGGGGCTTAGTGAAGGGTCAATTGGTGCATATAAGTGAATGGATTAAATACACAGTAGCAGAGCAATGTGCAAAGTGAATAAATGTTGAACATGTTTTTCTCTGTAAACCCGCAGAACGTCTACAAGTCAGATTACAATAACTACAGTAAAGGCGTCGGCTGGGTCCCCATCGGGTCTCTGGATGTTGAGAAGGCCAGAGCTGCTAAAGCTGCTTTGGATGAAAGAAGCTACCGCCAACATCCCAGTAATTTCAAATTCACAAGCAAGACTGATGCCATGAACACGGTTCTGGCCATGGCCAACTCCAAGCAGATGGACATAGTAAGAATGTCGATGCAGATGCAGTGACGCCTTTCAGCTCTTGAAATGTGTCGTTGGACCAAAACTTCTCCTCAAAGAACCTTACATACATTGATGTGTTCTGTTGTTCCTTTCCTTCTTTCTAGACTGCATACAAAGCCTCTGGTGAGAAGTTCAAGCACACCTATAACCTGCCAGCTGACTGCCCAGAGTTCCTTCAGGCTAAATTCAACGCACAGACCCTCAGCGAGGTCAGAGCTCAGTATCTTTATGAAAGAAAATCAAAGCGTGACTGTTTAATCAGCTAAATATGCAAGTCAAAGGAATATGACTGTATATCAGCATCATGTGTGTATGAAACACTGAGGTAACACTCTGCTGTCTGTCCACAGAGTCACTACAAACATAAGTGGCTGCAAGATATCGCCAAGGGATACGACATGAAGCCTGATGCTATTTCTGTCCTGCACGCCAAGCAAGGCAGACATATCGCCAGCAATGTATGTAAACAATAAATCAACCCAACACTGAATACATTCAGCATTTCTTTTCCCTGTAACTGAGTCACAACTAACTCCTTTTATTTTATCTGTCAGGTCCAATACAAGAAGGCGTACGAGAAGGCCAGAGGTCACCACGTCGGCTTCCGCAGCCTGCAGGACGACCCTCTGCTGGTTCACTACATGGAGGTGGCGAAGATGCAGAGTGACAAGAACTACAAGAAGGACTACCACAAGGCCAAGCTGAAGTACCACACCCCCGTGGACATGATGAGTGTGGTCCACGCCAAACATGCCTCAACAGTGCAGACCTACGCCGGCTACAGACGGATCCCTCACAACTATCTGCTCCTGCCCGACAACTTGCACTTGCAGCGCTGCCGCAACATGAACATCCAATCCAGTGATGTGAGTTGCAGATTTATCCCTGAACTGTGTCGTTTAGGATCAAAACCGTGTCTGAAAGGCAACGACAAAGAGTCTACACTGTGTGCTCGCTTTTTACATGTGTGCATAAAGTTTAGAAAGATAATTGTCACTGATCTTACAGGACAACTTCTTTATTTTTCAGGTATTGAGCAACAAAAACAGCAGCCTGCAGTGTGGAGCAGCGTCAGTTAACGTCCACTCTAAGTGTTTGTTTTTGTCACTGACAGGCTCAGCTGGTATAATGCCTGACAACACTACAGAAAGGATCCTTACAGAGACAGACCTGAAATCACCGTCATCAAACCCACTGGACTCCATTTAAATGAAGAGTAATTTTATTATCGTTAAACACACTTTATTCAGAGTTACCACAAGCAAAATAAAACTCACAAGAGCTGTCTTGATTTATCTTTCCACTGTTCCAACAATCACCAACCCTGGTTTGATTCACCCAGTTAGATATGAAAATATGCTGACTCTATCCAGCTTTAAATTAATCGTTCTTTAAATGGAGTCCGGTGGGTTTGATGATGGCGATTTTGGAGCTGTTTCTGGTTAAACAAAAAGGATCTTACTCTTTAACATAAAGGTCTCTCTCTGAAGGGACACTTAGAATAACAATCTGAGCCTGTCAGTGACAAAAACTCATTTAGTGGACATGAATAGACAGCGCTCAGTTGCACACAGGGATTACACTGCAGATGGTTTTGCTGCTGTCTCACTTAACGCTGGACCACTTTCAAAAACTGTCTCCATCAGTCACTTAGACACAAAAACATGGACAATAGAGACCAGGTTGAAAAATACTGAAGAGGTCATGTGCATCATCATGTCACTGTCTCATTTCTTTATGTTTTCAGGCTGACTACAAGTCTGAGTGGAACAACTACATCAGAGGTATTGGGTGGGTCCCTATCGGCTCACTGGCAGTTGAGACTGCTAAAGTTGGCGGTCAGATTCAGAGTGACAATTTGTACCGTACTCATCCGTCCAACTACAAGTTCAGCAAGCTGATGGACTCCATGGACCTGACTCTGGCTACTGCCAACAACCAGATCATGAACAAGGTGCAGCATGCTTCACTGACTCTGAAGAGCAGGGCCACAGAAATGTTGTTGATCATACTGTTCATACTGCTCATCACACATCTGTTCCTCTGTGTTTACAGAAAGCATACACTGCAGCCTGGGAAAAGGACAAACTGAACGTCCACGTCATGCCAGATTCTCCTGAGATCGTCCTGGCCAAAGCCAACGCCCTCAACATGAGCAACGTACGGCATTCAATCACATAACATAAATATATACATATATATGTTCCGTAGACTTCAGTTAAAAGCCTGGTCCCAATTAAACGCTCAGTCCTTTTACCAGCCCGATGTGGTCACACATTGTGACATATAAAGGCCTGTCTCAGTTAGAGGCCTGGTCTGGTTACAGAGCAGTTCATGTTTTTATAGAAGTTCTTCGGATGTATAAAGCAGTTTGTTGGCTCCCTCAGATTATGTGTCTGTAAGTCATTCATATTCCTTCAGTCTGTCAGAGTCCTCACATCAAAAGAACCAAAAGGGTTTTTCATGAAAATTAATCCAAGTTGTGAGGATAGTTTTAACAGGATGTAGTGGAGTTGTGTCGGTGTGTCGGGGGCTATAACTCACTGATGCTCTGTCTGTTGGAGCTACATGCTAATTTTACACAGTAATATTCAGACTGGTTTAAAGCTATAGTGCGTAACTTCTACAGGTCCATAAATGTCCGTTTCACCCAAGCCACTACTAGAGGAGATGACACAATGCTGATTAAGCCGATCGGCTCCTCTAACATCTCGCGGTATTTTTCAATATATATCATTTTTAGTATGCGTGTCGACCGGCGACAATCCTGCGCTGGCACACAGGAAATGCTTCCTCACAACAAGAAGGGAGGGGGAGGAAGAGCGGAGAGTGTCATAGCAAGAGGTAGAGCGCAGGTAGAAAGAGAAAGCAACATGGCGGAGAAGCGGCCGAGATGCGGTTCAGAAGTGGATCCTACCACAAAGGCAAGTGTTACTCTGTGTACATGGAAGTGCCGCCGGCTTGTTAGTTGTAATAACGCATTATCCACTGGGAGGCGACAGAAGTTATGCACTATAGCTTTAAATAAACAGTCTGATCGTATTTCCTGATCTTTGCTGAGCAACAGTTTGTGTGAAAGGAATTAAAGGCCTGTCTCAAATATAGGCCCCTTGAGTTCAGGGATTTAAGCTAATAATGGCCTGGGCTACTAATTGAAGTTTTATGGCTATATATATATATGTGTATTCTTATTTTATTTTGTTCTCAGCAGTTTATCTGTTTCCACAGAAACTGTACAAAGCCGGTCTTGTGGAGATGGCCAATAAGGGCCACAACCTCAAAGAAGACGCCATCCCAATCATTGCTGCCAAGACCGGCACCACTATTGCCAGCAATGTAAGTTGGAAACAAATTCCTGAACCAAATCAAGCAGATTATCCACCACAATCCATCACACATGGTAAACAAGTATTTATTTCCTGTCACAGTACAAGTACAAGCTGGCGTACGAGAAGGCCAGAGGTCACCACGTCGGCTTCCGCAGCCTGCAGGACGACCCTCTGCTGGTTCACTACATGGAAGTGGCGAAGATGCAGAGTGACAAGAACTACAAGAAGGACTACCACAAGGCCAAGCTGAAGTACCACACCCCCGTGGACATGCTGAGTGTGGTCCACGCCAAGCAGGCCTCTGCTGTTCAGAGGATGGCTGGATACAGACAGATCCAGCACAGTTACGCTCTCCTCCCTGACGCCATGAACCTGGTGCTGGCTCGCACTATGAATGTCCAGTGTAGTGATGTGAGTCTGAAATGTTAAAATACCAGCTGTGCTGGCCACAGTATTTATAACCATTTATAAAGGCCTATAACAATTAATTATTGTTGTACTTATATTTCCTTTCAGGCTGACTACAAGTCTGAGTGGAACAACTACATCAGAGGTATTGGGTGGGTCCCTATCGGCTCACTGGCAGTTGAGACTGCTAAAGTTGGCGGTCAGATTCAGAGTGACAATTTGTACCGTACTCATCCGTCCAACTACAAGTTCAGCAAGCTGATGGACTCAATGGACCTGACTCTGGCTACTGCCAACAACCAGATCATGAACAAGGTGCAGCATGCTTCACTGACTCTGAAGAGCAGGGCCACAGAAATGTTGTTGATCATACTGTTCATACTGCTCATCACACATCTGTTCCTCTGTGTTTACAGAAAGCATACACTGCAGCCTGGGAAAAGGACAAACTGAACGTCCACGTCATGCCAGATTCTCCTGAGATCGTCCTGGCCAAAGCCAACGCCCTCAACATGAGCAACGTAAGAGGACGAATCAGCTGCTTTTAACAGTTAACACTAAGGCGAGGTATCAGCACTCAACACGAGAGTTGGTTACCAAACCAGAGTCAGTACTTTTAAGGGTATCGACTGAATTACATCTGATCTACCACATACTGATGCACGTTAAATCCATCTGTGCTGAATGTTGGTACCTGAGAGCACAGGGGAGACTGAGTTTAGATAAAAGGCAGGAGTGTCACACGAGGAGCTCCAAAGCCTGAAAGCCACATACGGATACTTTCACTGCAGAGCTCATCTGCCCCTTGTCTATTGTCTTCTATATAATTTTAGTAACAGCCTACCATCACCGCCAATCGAGCAGACAGACAGACAGACAGACAGACAGATTAGCTCTACTTGTGGTTAGAAAAGAGCAGAGGAGCAGACTTTTTTTTCGACTCCACTACGTCACCACTGTAGCTTGTCATTAAAGAGAAAGTAAGATATCGAAAAAGTACCATTGGGTATTGGTCCCAAACTCTAGGTAACATAACCAGTACTGGTATTAGTTCAGACCTCTAAGGTACTGACTGAAGTGAGCCGCACAGAGTCAAACGCTAACTGCATTTGATCCTTTTTTTCTCACATCTAGGAAAAAATGACTATTTGTATGGTTTTGCTGACAGCCAATCACTGCAGGTGTCCCTTGATTTAATGTGATGTGTTGTCGGCCAATTGTCAGAGCAGCTACAACTAGAGATGGGCATCATAAAGATTTTAAAGATACTACCACGACTCTTAGTGATACTGCTTATTGTTCTGGTACTCTAGCGCTACTCCTGTCAGTTCTTTGGGGGATTTTACAAAAAAGACAATAAACAAAATAAGAACAGAATTCATTGTAAGTACATCATATAAATTAACATTCTGTTACAGCAATGTTTAGAATTTAATTTCAATTTCTAATTTTATTTATAAAGCCCAATATCACAAATCACAGTTTGTCCCTCCGTCCTGGGACCCTCACAACTGATCAGGAAAAACTCCCCAAAAAATCTTTAACAATAAAAATGGAAGAAACCTGAATGACTTACTGTTGTAGACCAGAGCATATCCGACATGGACGGAATGACAGGAGATGAACGAGGAGCTAGGCGGTAGGAGACGGTGCATTTCTCGGCCTGTATGTGATGGACGTTCACTAGATGTTTCTGCTCTCACATGCAGGAGTTACCAACCCGCCCCTCACACATGCAGCAGGCTGTGAGGCTCGGACACAGAGAGCTCTCGTTCTTAATTTGACTGCAAATTAGAATCAGAGTCGGTGAGATAAAAACTGTACAAGAGAACGTTTATGTGGCCTAAGTGAACAAGAAATATATCTTGAATTTTTCCAAAACTGATATCAGAACCGATAAAGTTTATCAATACTGCAGTCTTTAATAATTTGGCCCCAGGGCCAGTTTAATACTTGGTTTGGGTACCCAGCCCCTGCTACAGCCCATACAGTCGTACAGTGTGGTGACGTTGAGCATGTTTCATTTGATGGAGCTGGCAGTCCAGTGTGCTCAGATGCCACTTAAACATTTGAAAGTATAACAGTACGGCACCCCTGTGGTGTCCGGTGGCATATTACACGCCTCAGTGTTTCCATTCACGTGACGGGTATCAAATCAAAATGGGTTTGTGCCCCATTTTGTGTTGGGCTCTTACTTTGGGTCATGACTGCACATGGTTAATGGTGATCAGATTGTAAATGTAAGCACTGTTTTATTTCTCTGTTTACAGAAACTGTACAAAGCCGGTCTCGTGGAGATGGCCAAAAAAGGCCACAACCTCAAAGCAGACGCCATCCCAATCATTGCTGCCAAGAGTGGTACCACTATCGCCAGCAATGTACGTTATAAAACCTTTCTGTATTAAATCAATTCACAATACACCTGTTTAGATTCATATTATAAACCAATACAGTCGTGAGTGACACAACATGTGTTTGCTGTCACAGTACAAATACAAGCTGGCGTACGAGAAGGCCAGAGGTCACCACGTCGGCTTCCGCAGCCTGCAGGACGACCCTCTGCTGGTTCACTACATGGAGGTGGCGAAGATTCAGAGCGACAAGAACTACAAGAAGGACTATCACAAGTCCAAGCTGAAGTACCACTCCCCCGTGGACATGCTGAGTGTGGTCCACGCCAAGCAGGCCTCTGCTGCTCAGACGATGGCTGGATACAAGCAGCACAACCCCCACTACACCGTGCTGCCTGACGCCATGAACCTGGTGCTTGCTCGTAACATGCAGTTCATCGCCAGTGATGTACGTAGAGAGTCCGACTTCAGCTTATTAACAACGTGTCTTTATTTGTAGAAGATTTTCAAACAGTCCAAACACTGACATGACTGTTCCCAATGCTCTTTGTGTCTGCGCTGCATTGTTTCAGAACCAGTACAAGAGTGAGTACGACAGCTTCATGAAGGGAATCGGCTGGGTCCCAATCGGATCGTTGGATGTTGAGAAAGCAAAAACAGCCGGCAGGATCCTCAGTGAGCCCCAGTACCGCCAACATCCCAGCAATTTCAAATTCACTAAGGACATGCACTCCATGGATCTGACTCTGGCCACTGCCAACAACCAGATTATGAATAAGGTACTGGATATGAAGTACAAATATTTCTCTGTAGCGTTCATGTCTGAGATATCAAACCAACAAGTAACCACTGTTTTTAGCAATCCTACATCACTGCCTGGGAGAAAGACAAGACGTCGATCCACATCATGCCTGATGCCATGGACATCGTTCTTGCCAGAGCAAACAAGAAGAACGTCAGTGAGGTACGGTGTGATACCTTTGTTTTTCACACACATTGTTTCATCATTTGTCATGATCTGTAACATGCAGCACTGACAGCACGTGTCCTGGCAAACAGGAAGTGGGTACATTACTGTGATGGTGCATCTGTATATTCTTTGGAAAGTTAACAAGCTTTCCTTTATGTGAGGGATCACGCCTCTTCCTAACATACAGCGAGTGAACTCTGCCAGATGGAGTGTGACAAATTGTCCCGATATACAACAAGCAACAACATTCAGGGAGGATATGGAGCCCTGATGGAGCCTGAGGAAAGGCTCACTGTTGCTCTCACAGTAGGTCGGAGGTGCACAAAGCTTTTTAAAGAATAGAGCCAGGGCGAGCAGTTTTTCAAGCAACACGTCATTTAGCCTGTTAGCTGATACACGAAACAGGTCAGGGCATCTTTATTGGTAAAAACTGAAACAACCTTCACACTCAGACTGAACAGTAAGTGTGATGTGAGATGATCACAGATGTGGTACGAAGCGAGGTCTGAGGGACAGACAGTCTCCGTCCTGTGGTGCTCAGAGGACGAGGTACTTAAAGACTCAGCGTTGGTAAGACATTGTAAACAGACTGCTTCCCCGTTGCTATGGTTACTCACATTAGATACAGGCTGATACCATTATACAGCCAGTGCATTAATTCAGGGTAGTGAACAGACAGTGTTGTGCTAAGTAGCTGTTCATTATCAGGTTTTAATGGACAACCTGAGCCAATCAGAATCGTAAATACACCCGATCATGAAATAAAACTGTGTATTCTCTCTGTCTCTTCAGAAACTCTACAAACTGGACAACGAGCTGTCCAAGAAGAAGGGCCATAACCTTCGTGCTGATGCCATCTCAGTCCAGGCTGCCAAAGCCTCCACTGCCATCGCCAGTGATGTAAGTAACTGTGTGGTTACTTCTATACTCGAGTGCATATATCATTTCGTATGTTTACTGCCTCAACAGAGTTCAGTTCTGAAAACTCTCACACTTGCTATTTTCTAGTACAAGTACAAGACAGGATACCGTAAGCAGGTGGGCCACCACATCGGTGCTCGCTGCCTCCAGGACGACCCTCTGCTCATGCTGGCTCTGAACTCAGCCAAGATCGCCAGTGATGCTCTGTACAAGAAGGACTTCAACAGGTCCAAGACCAAGTTCAACCTGCCTGTGGACATGCTGGCCTTTGAACTGGCCAAGAAGAACCAGATTCAGGTCAATGACTTCAACTACAGAACTCACCTGCACAACTGGACCTGCCTGCCAGACTCCAACGACGTGGTCCAGGCCAGACATGCATATGACCTCCAGAGCGATGTGAGTATCCCTGAAGTTATACCATGGAAGGAAGCATGTTCATGAAGAACAGTGACCATAATAAACCCTCTCTGTTGTGTCCAGGCTGTGTACAAGGAGGACCAGAGGATGTTGCAGGGTGTTGGATGGGTGCCTATAGGTTCACTGGATGTGGAGAAGGCGAAGGCTGCTGCTGCGGCCCTGGCTGAGAGAGGGTATCGTCAACACCCCAGCACCTTCAAATTCAAACTCACCACTGAGGACATGCCCTTGGTGCTGGCTAAGGCCAACGCTCAGATCATGAACAAGGTATTTATAACATTTAGTTGTGTTTCATATCTGAGCTATTTTTCAGAAATGTATAACCCTGAACAGAACCTGTGCTGCCAGCGTAAAGGCGACACCACCCTGTCCCCCAATTCCACAACCAAACTTTTTATAAAGGAGTTGAAATGACGGCATGACATTTCGTCCTGGAACAGGCCGTGTAAAAAGGCTACGCTGATGTTTCAACCTTAAATATTTGTGTTGTCTCTTGCAAATGAAGCGAAACATTCAGCGATCACTGAAAATGACCGTGATAAAGGAAACCTTCATTTTGTGCCTCTGCTTGAAGCAAAGTCTGAGGATGGCGGTTTTGTGATGACCTTCGCCCTCGGGCCTTTGTTATACAATATAACTCTGATCTGTGTGATATCATTTGGACCCAAAGTGAATGTGTTCAAATCTTAAAAAAAAATGTTTCAGCTGACTGGGCTGAAAACTGGATCCAGTTTAATACATCACATTTAGGAGCAGTCTCATGTTATCAGCTGAGATCAGTGTTGATGTCATTATGAATTCACGTCAAAGAAATCTTCTTCTAAATTTTTTTTTTCATGAATGGAAGCTAATCTGAAAAACTTACTTTAACACACAGAAAGCTTACATGGACGCCTGGGAGAAAGACAAGACAACCATTCATGTCATGCCTGACGCCATGGACGTTCAACTGGCCAAAGCAAACAAAGCCAACTACAGTTTGGTGAGTCCTCAAACATTCTCCTATAAGTTAACATGTTGTCAGAGCTTTAAAACCACTTCTTCAGTAACACACCACCAGTTTGAAGATGGTTGAAGGTTTTTGGTTTCTGCTTTTATACAGAAACTGTACAAGCAGGCAAATGAAGACGCCAAGAAGAAGGGATACGACCTGCGCAATGACGCCATCTCCATCCTCGCAGCAAGGGCTTCCAGGGACATCGCCAGCGACGTAAAACAATTTAATTACAATTAACTACAATTAGCACATATATTTCTAATTAAAAATATCATTAACTCTTAATATCATTTTATTGTTTCAGCAGCATTTTGTGCTGTAGATTAGTTTGGTAATGTAGTATACTATTTCATGTTGATTCACTGAAGTATGAATGTCATCAGATACATGATAACATGCCTCATGTGTACAAAGACTGAACATAATACTGCTGCTGATATTACTGCTCTGCCATAACCACTGTGGTTTGATCAGCTGTCTTGTTTCTCATTATCAGTACAAGTACAAGACAGGATACCGTAAGCAGGTGGGCCACCACATCGGTGCTCGCTGCCTCCAGGACGACCCTCTGCTCATGCTGGCTCTGAACTCAGCAAAGATCGCCAGTGATGCTCTGTACAAGAAGGACTTCAACAGGTCCAAGACCAAGTTCAACCTGCCTGTGGACATGCTGGCCTTTGAACTGGCCAAGAAGAACCAGATTCAGGTCAATGACTTCAACTACAGAACTCATCTGCACAACTGGACCTGCCTGCCAGACTCCAACGACGTGGTCCAGGCCAGACATGCATATGACCTCCAGAGCGATGTGAGTATCCCTGAAGTTATACCATGGAAGGAAGCATGTTCATGAAGAACAGTGACCATAATAAACCCTCTCTGTTGTGTCCAGGCTGTGTACAAGGAGGACCAGAGGATGTTGCAGGGTGTTGGATGGGTGCCTATAGGTTCACTGGATGTGGAGAAGGCGAAGGCTGCTGCTGCGGCCCTGGCTGAGAGAGGGTATCGTCAACACCCCAGCACCTTCAAATTCAAACTCACCACTGAGGACATGCCCTTGGTGCTGGCTAAGGCCAACGCTCAGGTCATGAACAAGGTATGAAATCTTTAGTCCTCATAGTGTAGTGGGTTAAATAACACAAAATGACTGTTGAACTACTTGTCGTGATACGATGAATATATCCCTCTCTCATCAGAATACATAAAATGAATAAACTCTTATTTTTCTGTGTCTGCAGAAAGCGTACCGTGAAGCCTGGGACAATGAGAAGTCAAAGATCCACATCATGCCTGACGCTATGGATGTTCTCCTCGCCAAAGCAAACAACATCAACTACAGCTACGTAAGTGGAGAATGAAGTAGTCATGGTGGCACAGCTACTTGTATTCATAGATTATTTTCAGTGTTACATTGATGTGCTGAACGTCTGTGGAATGATTGTGTTTGTTTTTTACAGAAACTGTACAAACAGGCAAATGAAGAAGCCAAGAAGAAGGGCTACGATATGCGCAGTGACGCCATTTCCATCAAGGCAGCCAAGGCCTCCAGGGACATCGCCAGTGATGTAAGCTGTTGGATTTTAACAATGATAAATAGTCACCATACATGTATTACTGAACACGTAACCATAGAGCTTCACATTTCTTCCAGTACAAGTACAAGACAGGATACCGCAATCAGGTGGGCCACCACATCGGCGCTCGCTGTGTCCAGGACGACCCTCTGCTCATGCTGGCTCTGAACTCAGCCAAGATCGCCAGTGATGCTCTGTACAAGAAGGACTTCAACAGGTCCAAGACCAAGTTCAACCTGCCTGTGGACATGCTGACCCTGGAGCTCGCCAAGAAATGCCAGATTCAGGTCAACGACTTCAACTACAGAACTCATCTGCACCAGTGGACCTGCCTGCCAGACTCCAACGACGTGGTCCAGGCCAGACATGCATATGACCTCCAGAGCGATGTGAGTATCCCTGAAGTTATACCATGGAAGGAAGCATGTTCATGAAGAACAGTGACCATAATAAACCCTCTCTGTTGTGTCCAGGCTGTGTACAAGGAGGACCAGAGGATGTTGCAGGGTGTTGGATGGGTGCCTATAGGTTCACTGGATGTGGAGAAGGCGAAGGCTGCTGCTGCGGCCCTGGCTGAGAGAGGGTATCGTCAACACCCCAGCACCTTCAAATTCAAACTCACCACTGAGGACATGCCCTTGGTGCTGGCTAAGGCCAACGCTCAGGTCATGAACAAGGTACGAAACCATCCTCACATAATTATTTCCTGCACATGGATATGATAAGGAAATGATTTAACTATAAGAAATGCATACTTGCAGAGATTATAATGTGAGTACATTCTCATGTTGCAGAAAGCGTACCGTGAAGCCTGGGACAATGAGAAGTCAAAGATCCACATCATGCCTGACGCTATGGATGTTCTCCTCGCCAAAGCAAACAACATCAACTACAGCTACGTAAGTGGAGAATGAAGTAGTCATGGTGGCACAGCTACTTGTATTCATAGATTATTTTCAGTGTTACATTGATGTGCTGAACGTCTGTGGAATGATTGTGTTTGTTTTTTACAGAAACTGTACAAACAGGCAAATGAAGAAGCCAAGAAGAAGGGCTACGATATGCGCAGTGACGCCATTTCCATCAAGGCAGCCAAGGCCTCCAGGGACATCGCCAGTGATGTAAGTGCTTCATTTAAGTGTCATGTTAGTTGCATTAGAAATTTAAAATTCATTTTACCACAGGCAAGCAATCATAGTTCAGCAAAAGATTAAAGTAAATAAATTATTTCAACCCAAAGCCAGGCTCCCCTTCGGACTGTGTCTCTCCTACTGTTTACTGTATGTGGAAAGACGTCGCCTCCGAGATGTAGAATGTGTATTATAGAAGAGAAACGCACATTTCCGGACCGCTGACTTGTACCATCAGAACAGACATGTCCTGTGATTTCCAGCCTCCTTTCATATTTAATAGAGGGGGGACAATATCTGACAGTAATATTCTCAACTGTCAGGATGTGCCTGCTGTAAAGAGTAAATATAATCATAGGAGGCTGAAAATCACAGGACATGTCTGTTCTGATGATACAAGTCAGCAGTGTAAAGCTCAAGCATGTGGGGGCCTCCTTTCATATTTAATAGAGGGGGGGGCGGGGGCGTATCTAAAAGTACAACTGTCAAGATGCCCCCCACCACAGGCCTTTGCCACCTTGGTCTCAAACAAACCCAGAGAAAATCCTGAGCCAGGTCACAAAGTCCAAAGACTCCGGTAAAGAGGCAGAGCTAGTAACAGACATAAACATAAAGTAACTCAGTGTATCATGGGAAGTCAGAGCAGCCTAAGTAGGGGCTGGTTCAAGGCAAGCCTGAGTCAGCCCCTACTATAAGGTTTATGAAAAGGGAAAGTCTGGAGCCTGCTCTTAAATGTGGAGACGGTGTCTCCGGACTAAAACTGAAAAATGTTTCCACAGGAGAGAGGCTTGATAGCTGGAGGCCCTGACTCCCATTCTGCTCCCATTCTAACCAGTGATTATTTCACATTTCTTCCAGTACAAGTACAAGACAGGATACCGCAATCAGGTGGGCCACCACATCGGTGCTCGCTGTGTCCAGGACGACCCTCTGCTCGTGCTGGCTCTGAACTCAGCCAAGATCGCCAGTGATGCTCTGTACAAGAAGGACTTCAACAGGTCCAAGACCAAGTTCAACCTGCCTGTGGACATGCTGACCCTGGAGCTCGCCAAGAAATGCCAGATTCAGGTCAACGACTTCAACTACAGAACTCATCTGCACCAGTGGACCTGCCTGCCAGACTCCAACGATGTGGTCCAGGCCAGACATGCATATGACCTCCAGAGCGATGTGAGTTCAGCCTCCCATGCTTATTTGTTTCTCTGAGCCTTTAATTTCATGTTGATGCCACTGAGTGTGTCAGAAGTTGAATCTTCTGTCCCTGCGCTTTGTAGGCCGTCTACAAAGCTGACCTGAAGTGGCTCCAGGGCCTGGGCTGGGTCCCCATTGGCTCACTTGACGTGGAGAAAGCCAAGAAGGCTGCGGAAGCCTTGAGTGAAAGGAGCTACCGCCAGCACCCCAGCATCTTCCCCTTCAAAAGCACCACAGACGCCATGAATATCGTTCTGGCAAAGAATAATGCTCACACCATGAACAAGGTTTGAATTATCTGTTATTTGGTAAAATACATATTTATTTTTGTTAGAGTAAATAATGACTGTACGTTTAGATCTGTCTCTGGCGATGTCTCAAGTCAATACCATTTACTAACACTTAAGTTATTTGTGGATTCTTCCAGCGTCTTTACACAGAGGCATGGGACAAGGAAAAGACCCAGGTGCACATCCAGCCTGACACACCTGAGATCCTCCTGTCTCAGCAGAATGCTATCAACGTGAGCAGGGTAAGTATTCTTCTTACTGCACATGATAAGGGGATGGTCCCTGCTGCATCTGGTATGTTGTACTGGGAACCTGAAGCTTTCCAGAATTAAGTGCCATGATTAGACCTCTGTTTGTTCAAACTGTTAACAGAAGTATTTATATTTGTCACTTTTCAGAAACTCTACAGACAAGGTTTTGAGGCAACCATCAACAAAGGCTATTTCCTCCCTGCGGATGCTGTCTCCGTCAAGGCTGCCAAGGCCTCCAGGGACATCATCAGTGACGTGAGTGACTCATACTGAACTGAATACTTTTATATGACCGGCACATTTCTATAAGACATCACACGAGACATGTCCTAGCTCTAACAGTAATTTCTTTCTGCTGATATTATCAGTACAAGTACAAGACAGGATACCGCAGTCAGGTGGGCCACCACATCGGTGCTCGCTGTGTCCAGGACGACCCTCTGATCATGCTGGCTCTGAACTCAGCAAAGATCGCCAGTGATGCTCTGTACAAGAAGGACTTCAACAAGTCCAAGACCAAGTTCAACCTGCCTGTGGACATGCTGAGTCTTGAGCTGGCCAAGAAATGCCAGATTCAGGTCAACCACGCCAACTACATCACCCGCCTGCACCAGTGGACCTGCCTGCCAGACTCCAACGATGTCGTCCAGGCCAGGAAAGCCTACGACCTCCAGAGTGATGTGAGTCCTTCTGTGACAGATTCAACATACCTTAACACATCACGCCATGTGGACTTTGCTCACGTGTTTTACATGTTGTCTCAACAGGCTGTGTACAAAGCTGACATGGATGAGGTCATCGGCGTAGGATGGGTCCCCATTGGTTCAATCGATGTGTTGAAGGCCAAGAATGCTGCAAGAATTCTTAGTGACCATCTCTACAGGCTGAAACCAGACACACAGAAATTCACAACTGACATGTCCTCCATGCCCATGGTCCTGGCCAAGGCCAACGCTGAAGTCATGAACAAGGTAATAAAAGATATCACATCTCTTCTTTGTTCAGTCCTTTCCTGTGGATGGTTTAGTGAAGCATCATAAGCATTATAGCTAAGGATTTAACTTAAGGTATCATGTTTTCTCAGTTAAAGACAACAGATATCTCAAACTGATTCCTGAAGACATTTTACAGTACGGCTTAAATGTGCTATGAATATTTCACAGTTGTCTCGGTAACGGAACACCAACCCACTATTTTAGTAGTGTTTAAATAGAAATTGTCGTCCTGTAGCACCAAAAAGGGCTCATAGTGCCGCAAGTGCTGTATCGTAGGCAACTGGGCTTGCTTGAGCTTCTTGAAGATGCTTTGCCTCTCTTTCAAGAATCTTCTTCAGCTCTAAAGGTCTGGTGCAGAGTCGCAGTATAAATGGTGTCGTATCACCTCAGACTTACAATGCAGTCTTGGATCCCTCCCTAGACACCCATTCTCACCTGGACCCATCTAACCGTAACGACACACAAGATGGCTGGGTGGGTCAGCGATTCACATGTGACCTTAATGACTCTGTCAGGGTTCATACCCACACAGAGTTTAAAATCTTGTGACTCCGCACCAGTCCTTTGGAGCTGAAGAAGCTTCTTGGATGAGAGGTGAAACATCTTCAACAAACTCAGAAAGTACAGTTGCTTACGATACAGCACTGATGATTACCATGACCTGGATGACTGAGAATCTTCACTGACAGACTCATAGTGTCCAAAAACCAAAGAAAAGACGATCTTATCTGACGTAGGAATGAAAGCCAGCACTAGTTAATGAATACACAAGGATGAATCTGAGAACAGCAGATTTTTCTGTTTGCAAACGGACCCTCATGTCCTGCAGGGTCTTGCATGTGCACATGAACACGGTCTATGACTCCAAACAGCGGGGAATCCAGCGATGAAGAAAACCTGTTTGGAGTGCACGTCTTGCTCTTTGGTATGAATCTTCAAGATGCTGCTCAGAAGATGACTGAGAGACTTTAGGACAACCTGTCATCTCGTGGACTCATGCACTCCGAAAAACATCACCTATAACACACAAGGACGAGCCAGTGGCAGAGTGAAGTGCAGGGAAGCAGTGAGAGCGCAGCTGTGCTGTATCAGGTGCTCCGAATCCGGCCCCAGTTTGTTGGACAACAAATAGACTAACTGCTGAATTAATCATGGTTCATACAAGATGTTTGAGGAGGTACTTGGATTTGGCACTCAGAAATATACAGTAAGTACTGGAATACCTTGAAAATCTGAGTTTTTAACTGATCCTTGAAAAAGCACTTGAATAAAACTGAGACGAGAACAGAACGA
Source organism: Epinephelus lanceolatus (assembly GCF_041903045.1). NCBI lineage: Eukaryota > Metazoa > Chordata > Actinopteri > Perciformes > Serranidae > Epinephelus > Epinephelus lanceolatus. The sequence continues at coordinate 44,917,922 of NC_135747.1, forward strand.
TAAACTATTATAGAACAACATATTAGAGAACTACGAAGCTAAGAATGGCCGTGCTCACGTTATATTTTAATGTCTAATGAGTTCAGAAAGCCAACAGGTTTAGGCTGACCAAACGTCCTCTTTTGCCCGGACATGTCCACTTTTCACGTCCGGGGGTCTTTTATAAACTGATGATAATGTCTGGTTTTCCGTGTGTTTGTGTGTGTGTGTGTTAGATTGCGGCACGTGCCGCATATTTCTGTCCGAACCCGAACCGAGCCCGACATTATTTAATGACCAAAGCACTGAGTTTGTGTCACACAGTGGTTACAGGCTATTTAACAGGCCGGGCGTGCGCCGTGGGTGCTCAGCTGCAGAGAGGGAGACCTCCGTGTTGGAGACGGGAGCGGGAGGCAGGAGGTCCGACGCTTCCAGCGAGAGGAGAGGGAGAAATAAAACAAAATAAGATAAAATAGGAAAAACCTGTCTTCCTCTTTTATTTTATTTTCAGCGTTTAATCAAGGCGGAGGCGGGCGGCTGGAGGTCCGAGACTTCCAGCGAGGAGAGAGGTAGAAACAAACAGCCAGTGTGTGTGTGTGTGTGTTATGTTCAGGTGTTGTCACGTAAATAACAGTGCCCAAGCAATAAACAGGACAGACAATAGGATTTTATTTATTTTTACACTACATTTTCACTGAAAGCTGACCGAATCCAACCCGAGCCCGAATACAATTTATAGCTACATTTTTGACCAAACCCAGCCCGACCCATCGGGTACCATCGGGCTCGGATCGCCACACTCTAGTGTGTGTATGTGTCCCCTATCTATAGGGGCCTATCTGAATTTCTGTCTTTGAGAGATATTATTTTGTAATATAACTGAATTTTCTATCCATACATATAAATTTTAAATACATTAAAATTATAAGACATCTTTGAGTAAACTGTGAGTATCATTTAGGTAGGCTATGTCGTGGCCGGCCGAGTGTCCTCTTTTTTGGAAATCAAAATATGGTCACCCTAAACAGGTTAGTAAACACCAGTAAATAGTCTGGGCCAGGATGTTTCACCAGCCTGAGAAACACTCACACCCCGCTCCAGGTTTAATCACAACTCTGTGAGAGGACGTGACTTTATACCTCCTGACTGATACTGCAGATTACGACAGAAGTTATTGTTCTTCTTTACAGTGAGATCATCTCAGTGAGTTGTTGTTTGTTAGAACATGTGAGTTCAGACTCAACAGATGGTGCAGTAATCGATGCGCTGTGTTCTGCACTCTGCATATTCTCCTGCTTTTTATCCTTTGCCCGTCACATCAAACAATGAAAACAATTTCATCCTTGAAAGTGAAAATGAGCGCCTAAAAAGTACTTAAAGGTCCTTGAATTTGACTTCCATCTGTACGAACCCTGAGATCATCCTGCAGTAACTTCTGGTCAGTTAGTTATGGTTCCTGTCCTGAAACACTCTCTGTAGAACACCTTTGCTCTCCTTTTTTAAAGATTATTTTTTGCCTGTAATGGGCAGTGACAGGGTGAAATGGGGAGAGAGAGAGAGAGAGAGAGAGAGAGAGAGAGAGAGAGAGAGTGGGGGGATGACATGCAGAAAGGGTCACAAGCCAGAGTCGAATCTGCGACCGCTGCAGCGGTGATGAATCACCTTTGTATATGGGGCGCCGGCACTATCCACTAGGTTACCAACGCCCCACCTTTGCTGTCCTTGATGAAAATATAGTCAGCCATGGTGCGCTGTGTTGAGGTGAAGCAGCTGTTAATGGTTTTATCTGTACATAGTTGCTAAGGACGACAGTGCAGTGCCTTACCAGATTCACAGAATGACTTAAGATAAAAACACAACAGAAGAATGAAAAGTCTTTGAGGAAATATCCTGAGCACAAGTCGTCAGGTGACTTTGTGCAACTTTTCTAAGGGAACCTTAAGGTAAGGAGAATCTTATGGTAAGACGCTTCATGCAGCACTTACAGTTTGTGTTTTTGTCTTTTCCTGTGTGACTCCACAGAAAAACTACATCTCTGCCTGGGAGGCCGACAAGCTGAAGATCCATGTGCCCCCTGACATACCTGAGGTTTTGCTTTCTAGATCCAACGCTTACAACATCAGCAGGGTACGTTTGGTCTTTTTCTGTTAGAACTAGAGATCTCCATCTGTGTCAGTAAACGTCAGTGTTCAACTAGTTTCATTTCTCCTTCAGAAAAACTACAGGGAAGGTGTTGAGGAGATCTTCAGGAAGGGCTACGACATGAAGGCTGACGCCGTCTCTGTTGTTGCTGCCAAACGTTCAAGAGATATCATCAGTGATGTGCGTAACACATGAACGGATACTTCCTCTCTGATATTTTATCTGTACAGTATTATGGTAATCATCACCACACTCTTTCTCTCTGCACAGTACAAGTACAAGACAGGGTACCGTAAGCAGGTGGGCCACCACATCGGAGCCCTCAGTGTCAATGACGACCCTCTGATCGTGCTGGCTATGAACTCAGCAAAGATCGCCAGTGATGCTCTGTACAAGAAGGACTTCAACAAGTCCAAGACCAAGTTCAACCTGCCTGTGGACATGCTGAGTCTGGAACTGGCCAAGAAATGTCAGATCCAAGTCAACGACTTCAACTACAGGACTCATCTGCACAACTGGACCTGCCTGCCAGACTCCAACGACGTGGTCCAGGCCAGGAAGGCGTACGACCTACAGAGTGACGTGAGTCCTGACACATTCTCAGACTGTGTTTAATGAAGACTGCAGCGTGCTGTCTGTCAGCAGCTTCTTAAATGTCTCAGAGCCTTTTCACACCTTAAAATTCAAACCAAGGCTCACGTTTTTCTGACATTGTGTAGATGTGATCTGGTTAGTTTTAGCTTTACATTTCAGTCATGCACACCAAAGAACAATATATGACATACCTTTGACCTGTCGTCACCTACTTCAGCTGTGTCTCACTATACTTGACACTGATTGGTCTGTAGGTGGTCTCTCCTCTTTATAAAGTTGTCTCCCTCTCTCTGTGTTACTGTGGCTCATCTTGTTATGTGAGCATTTACAACCAATCCATAACTTTACTGTTCACTTCTCTTCTGCTCTGATCGCCATCATGTTTCTGCTCTAGTGCAGCCACTGTCACTCACACACACTCACTGCACGCTGAGGCGCTACATAACTTTCACTGCCTGACAGTAGCCTCACAAAAGTTATTATAATTGGTCCAGAAGTCAGAATCATCCAAAAAAATATTCTTACTCCCAAATTGGACCGGGCCATTGTTAACTGTTCATTTCTTTTTGTCAGACCAAGGGTCAGCACTTTAGTCCAGACCGTCTCTGCGGTGCAATTTTGGTTTGGATCAAACTTTAAAATCCAAAAGTCCCGACCAAACAAGGCGATTGTGAAAGAACCCTTAAATTTAAATTAGTAAACTCTAGTTTTAATTTATGAGGCGTGTTTACATTGCTGATGTTACAGATATTAAACCCACCACTGAACTGAATCCCCTCACCCTCGGGGTGGGAATCACCAGAGCCTCTACTATACGATATTATCATGATACTACGTCACGATACAATATTATTGTGACATTAGATATGTTGCGATAAAATAAATCGCAGTTTATTACCTTTTTTAACTGTAAATTATGTCCCTAAAGAAAAACTTTGTCAACATCTGTTTTATCTAATAAGATAAAGTTTTTAGTCTGTTCATCTCACAGCGACTGATCATATTATTCTAATAGGCAACCTAAAGTTTCATTTGTACTTGTAATGTTAATAATTTATATAATAAAAATTCGATACTTGGCACACAAAAATATCACAATACGATTGTGTATCGATATTTCCCCCCTCATCCTGTCTTAGCTTTTGGCAAAATGTAGATTAACCTAACTTGTCTAATGATTATATTCCTTAAACCTACCTGTGTGTGGTACTTCTTAACTTTATTCTTAAGTCTGATCAAAATGATCTGATTGAAAAGGTCTTAAAAAGCATCAAGTTTAATCATCTGATATCTGTCAACACCCTGTGAGAGGATATTTCTTTCTTTTGATGTGACTCCTGTTTTTCGTTGCCCTCTGTGACCTGCAGGCTGTTTACAAGGCCGACATGGAGTGGATCAAGGGAATGGGCTGGGTGCCAATCGGTTCACTTGATGTGGAGAAAGCCAAGAAAGCTGGAGAGATCCTGAGTGACATTAAATATCGTCAACATCCCAGCATCTTCAAATTCACTGCCCAGACAATAGACATGCCGTACGCCTTGGCTCAGGCCAACGCCGCCAACATGGACAAGGTACAGACATCAGACATTCAATGTTATTTCACTCAGTTTTGTGTATTGGAAGTATTGCACCAAATGTTTCGTGATGTTTGACACCAGAGAGGAAGACTTGTTTTAGACAAAGCTCTGTTGGCTTTGTGATAATAATAATAATCCTCTCTGACTCAGATAAAGTCACTTCTGACTGAACCGTGTTGATGTGCTGTTTACAGAAAGCATACACTGCTGCCTGGGACAAGGACAAGCTCAACATTCACATCATGCCCGACACCCCAGAGATCCTCCTGGCCCAGCAGAATAAACTCAACACCAGTCTGGTAAGGCAGACCCTCTTCATGTAGATGTGTAACCAGTTAGTACCTCACAGGTTATGATGTCAGTGACTGTTGGTGGTGCTACAGTTTGAAGAACCAACAATTGTGAAAGGGCTGTAGCTCCATGGGTGTCATGGTGTATGGCACACAGTGAACATATCAGACACCCTGACAGCCTGATTCTTGTTTCCCTAGAAATATTACCATGAGGGTTACTGGGACACCATCCACAAAGGCTACTTCCTTCCCAAAGATGCTATCTCTGTGTTAGCAGCCAAGGCCTCCCGCGACATCGTCAGCGACGTAAGTCTCATTTGTGTGTTCGCTTCACAAGCTGAATTCTTCTGCAGCATTTTGTCACTGCTGCCATGACACGTTAATATGAAACTAATCACTGTATTTCTCTCCCAGTACAAATACAAGGCTGGTTTCCGTAAGCAGTGTGGCCATCACATCGGCGCCCTCAGCGTTAACGATGACCCACTGATCATGTTGGCTGCTAACGCAGCCAGGATCTCCAGTGACAACATCTATAAGAAGGACTTCCACAAGACCAAGACCAAGTACAACCTGCCTGTCGACATGCTGACGATCGAACTGGCCAAGAAATGTCAGCAGCAAGTCAACGACTTCAACTATAGGACTCACCTGCACCAGTGGACCTGCCTGCCAGACTCCAGTGACGTGGTTCAGGCCAGGAAGGTTTACGACCTACAGAGTGATGTGAGTAGAGCCTGTACAGTTTGTTGTTAGCTCTTATCTTACTCTCATGCTGTCACGCCGAAAAGTATCGTCATCGTAATGGAAATAACCTTAAAGGGATATTTAGGATCCGTGCAAACACATTCTTAGTGTTGTTGGAGTTTGTCTGTTTGTTAGTTTCACAGATATTCAGACCCAGCATTTTAAATCCAGATCTGCCTCAAAAGAAAAATGTAATAAAAATCCCTTCATCCATTTTCAGAGACATCGTGCCGTCAGAACAGAAACCTGACGATTAAAACTGATGTTTGTGTTTCAGGCCGTGTACAAAGCTGATCTGGAGTGGCTGAGAGGATGCGGCTGGTCACCACAGGACTCTGTGGACGTCCTCAAAGTTAGACACGCCCAGACTATTATCAATGACAGGCTGTACCGCCAGCCTCCCAGCACCGTCAAGTTCACCAGCGTGGTCGACCTCCCTGCAATCGTCCTGTCCAAGCAGAACGCTGACAACATCAGTGAAGTTAGTACAAGCACATTTTAACACTTTACAAACACCTGTTTGAACCAGGGCGTCAAAATAAAGACATTCATGTTGTTTTTCTGTCCGACAGAGGAAATATAGGGAAGTCTGGGATAAAGACAAGCTCAGCATTCACCTGCCACCTGACACCCCGACCTTTGAACTGTCCAAGGCCAATGCCATCAACATCAGCAATGTAAGTCTGGATTATTGCACACATCAGTTCTGCCTCTGATGAATGTGTAATTGGCTCAGTGAATGATTTCTGTGACACTACAGTATGTCTTCACAGTGTTTTTGATCATATGTTCTTGCCCTCTGCAGAAACTGTACACCAAGGCGTGGGATGAGCAGAAGGCCCGAGGATACAACATTAAGGCAGATGCTATTTCCGTGGTGAAGGCTAAAGCTTCCAGAGATATCAGCAGCAACGTAAGAATACGATCTGGAAAAGGTTTAAATAGAATAGATTCTTAAATGAGATCCTTTCTGGCTCGTCGTCATTCAGTCCTTTGTCTTTTCTCTTTTAGTACAAGTACCTGGCGAGTTACCGTAAGCAGGTGGGCCACCACATCGGCGCTCGCTGCGTCCAGGACGACCCTCTGATCATGCTGGCTATGAACTCAGCAAAGATCGCCAGTGATGCTCTGTACAAGAAGGACTTCAACAAGTCCAAGACCAAGTTCAACCTGCCTGTTGACATGCTGAATCTGGAACTAGCCAAGAAATGTCAGATCCAAGTCAACGACTTCAACTACAGGACTCATCTGCATCAGTGGACATGTCTGCCCGACTCCAACGACGTTGTCCAGGCCAGGAAGGCGTACGACCTCCAGAGTGATGTAGGTTCATGGTAGTGTTGGTGGACAGTATTCATAGACATATACTTTTTGGATCTTTTGATCATGTGTATGCTACTCTGATATCATTATTCTCTCCTGATACCTGATCTCACATAACATCCGATACCACCACATTAAAACAAAAGTCAAGGCTCAGGTTAAACCCTCTGTTAACATACTTACCTGCTTATACCTGATCCAGCATTATGGCCAGTGACGGAGAAGTTGGTATTGGAACAGCTCTAATGTAATCTGTGTACTCCTTCATGTCGTGGAAACTCACGAAGACGTCTCCCTGTTGTGTTTCCTCAGGCTGTGTACAAAGCAGATATGGAATGGTTACGTGGATGTGGATGGATGCCACATGAGTGTGTGGATGTCATGAAGGTGAAGCACGCCCAGAAGATCCTGGCTGATGTAAGTCCCACCACAGATATTCATGCACGCTTGTTTTTACATCATCTGTAGAATTCATTTGAACCAGACAAAGTGCACGTGCAGTAAGTGTACGTATCTGTCATGGTGTTTTACAGAGAGGTTACCGTGTGAAGTTGGATGATCAGAAGTTTGTGGTTCCAACTGACAGAGTCGACCTGGTCTGTGCCAAGAACGCTGCTGATGTCCTGAACGAGGTGAGGAAGACTCTCTGCTCTTCACATGCTGTCTGGATGTGTTTAGAGCGTAGAACATATACAAACAGGTCTGAAGCCTCTGTGATGTCATCCAGTGGTTTTAAGCCTTGAGTTTAGCATTTTGGCCGTCGCCATCTTGGATTTTTGGAGCCAGAAGTGACCTCATTTTGTAGAGAAGGTGGAGCTAACCCTGCTGCTGTGATGCAGTAATGCTTATGCAAATTTCCACCAGAAAAACAAAATGTGTTTATCTGAAAATCTGAACGTCCGACTCCTCAGAGCAGTGACACCCAACTTTCGGCCCACAGGGCAGATCGGCTGCAGGGTGGCCAGCTGAGCATTTTCTTATTCCCAATGAAAATTAATTAATTCACACTGGGAATGTTTTTGTAATTGAGGTGCCAGAGTGCATAAAACTGCATCCAAAAAGAGCTGGTTTATTGAAAGAAGGATCACACAGATCCTCGACAAAGGTCTGGGCTGAGCCTCCGATGTCCTGATGTCGTAGAACCTGTCCTGAGCTCTGTTAGTGGATTTATCTCTTGGCAAAGATAAGTGACGACAGCCAACATCTGAAAATTGAACACAGGCAATTTATTTATTATATATACTGATAAATATGATCAATGTTTGTTCATTAACTGGCCCCTGGCCTCCTGTCGATTTGGACAAATGGCCCCCAGGCAAAGCAGCGCGAGTTTCCTGCCTTAGAGGGTCGTTTAGTACAACTGAACACTGAATGAGACTTCTTTAGGTGACTGAGTGGTTAAAATGCACTTTCATTGACTGAAAACAAGCTGAAATAATGAGACCTACAGCTACGCCTTCACTTTGTGAATCTTAGGTTACGCCACGGTTACGTTACCTAACCAGCGCTGTCAACAGGGGGCGCTCACCTGCCACTCAAAGCAGCCACGGCTTTAAATATGCAGAACTTTAAGCCTTAATAAAATGTTGAGTTATATTAAAAGTCAGCCCTGCGAGTTTGACTCCGGCTTGCAACCCTCTGCTGCATGTCATCCCCCCACTCTCTCTCTCTCCCCCATTTCTCACACTGTCCTGACCATTAAAGGCAAAACGCCCAAAAAAATAATCTTTAAGAGTTCATGTCTTCTGTTAACCCACCTGTAGTAAACTGACAATGACAGGTTTCAGTTTTTGGTAACTCAATCTTCTCTCTGTCTCTCTGTTTAGGCCAAGTACCGTGAGGCCTGGCACCAGGACAAGACCAAGTACTCACTGGTGGACACTCCAGTTCTCGCCACAGCCAGAGAGGTGGCCAAGAACGTTCACCCGGTAAGATGACTCAGTTCAACTGTACCTCGCCCTCTGTGTTATCCTCTCCTGTTATCATCAGCCTCATCAGCAGTGCGTCATCATAAACTTATGATAACGACTTCCATCTCTCGCAGCATCTGTACACCCAAGCCTGGGATAAGGTCAAAGCCACGGGCTACTACATGCCCGGAGATGCCGTGCCAATCAAGCAGTGCATCAGTACGACTAAAGTGCAGAGTAAGGTGAGTCGTGAGACAAAGTTACATCACAACAGGAGCATTTGTTAAAGCTGTTCTTCATTTATCTGAGAGCCTGGAAACATGGAGATCATGATGTGTGTCTGTCCCACAGCACAAGTACCTGGAGAGCTACCGTAAGCAGGTCGGCCACCACATTGGCGCCCTCAGCGTCAATGACGACCCTCTGATCATGCTGGCTATGAACTCAGCAAAGATCGCCAGTGACGCTCTGTACAAGAAGGACTTCAACAAGTCCAAGACCAAGTTCAACCTGCCTGTGGACATGCTGGCCTTTGAACTGGCCAAGAAATGCCAGAGACAAGTCAATGATGACCTCTACAGAACCGGACGCCTGCACCAGTGGACATGTCTGCCAGACCAGAACGATGTCATCCAGGCCCGCAAAGCCTACGACCTTCAGAGCGATGTGAGTGCCAATCACTCCGACCTATGGGCCATTATCATCATAGTGACACAATAAATTGACTTCTGTCCTAATACGTGTGTTGCTTTCTGTTTCCAGCACGTGTACAAGGCTGATCTGGAGTGGCTGCGTGGCTGCGGCTGGATGGCGGCTGACTCTGTGGACCACGTCAAGGTCAAGAAGGCCCAGGAGATTCTCAACGAGGTACGTTTACTGTGTTTCATTCAGTCTTTCATCCAGCTGTCAGTGTCAGTTTGTGGCGTCTCACCTCAGTGCTGTGATTTACCTGCAGAGACTCTACAAGAAGAACGCCCAGGAGTGCTTCGGAAAGTTCACCCTGATTGTGGACCGCCCTGAGATCCTGCTGGCGAAGATGAATGCAGCTAACCTCAGTGACGTAAGTACAAAACTGACACGTTCTACATTTAGAGAATCAAAGCAATAAACACTGATCAGATCTGAGTTGTGTTGATTCTTCGTCCTACAGCTGAAGTACAAAGAGACCTTCAACGCAGAGAAAGGTCTGTACATTGGTTCAGAGGACACGCCTCAGCTGGCCCACAGCAGGGAGGTGTCCAAGATCATCAGTGAGGTAATGTCATATCTATTATTACATTCATTTATGATTACTATAGACTGTACATCACATGTTGTCTCTAACTCTGTGTGTGTGATTTCAGAAACTCTACAAACAACACTGGGATGAGTCCAAAGCGACGGGCTACAAGCTGGACCATGAATACATCCCACTCGTCAGTGGCAAGAAGGGCAGGGAGATCGCCAGTGATGTGAGCGTCTGATCAGCACATGGAGTCAGGTCTTCCTCCTACAGAGTATAAATATCATATCATGAGACTCTTCTTGTTGTGGATCCTCCCAGGTCAAATACAAGGATACCCATGAGAAGGCCAAGGGTCACTACATGGCTGGAACCCTGATCGACTTCCCTGAGGTGGTGCGCTGTGGACAGCAGGAGAAGAACAAAGGACTGGTATGATGTCCACAACAGTTTGTCCATTTATTCCTCACATGTCAAGGCACCTTCATACATTCACACCTTCACACATTCACACCTTTATACATTCACACCTTCACAAGCCCAGGTTCATTCATGTCAGTAAAAACAGTGTCAGTACCTCTCCTTGGTCTCCACAGAGGGTCTACCATAAGGACTACCACCTCAGCAAGACCAAGACCCACCTCCCACCTGACATCATCGCTAACACGGTCGCTAAGCGCTGCCAGGACATGCTGAGTGATGTCATCTACCGCACCTACCTGCACCAGTGGACCTGCCACCCCGACCAGGAGGACGCCATCCGTGCCCGCAAGACCAACGAGATCCTCAGTGACGTAGGTTCTTCTTCAGGACACACCTGCTGCAGCTGCAGACGTCTGGGACACATGAACTGTTTTTAGATGTTACGTTAGATATACAGGCAGCGCAGCGCTGAGCGATTCATTTCATTTGATCCTCAGTGAAGTAGGTTCTTCTTCACGGCTCACCTGCTGCAGCTGCAGACTCTCAGACACAGTGAAATGTTAAGTCAGATTTACAGCTCCTCTACATGCTGCTCAGTCGTCACAGCTCACGGCTCTTCTGCCGACAGTGTGAGGTTTTTTCCTCTCCTCTTGTGCCCTGTTCATATTTATAGAATATATATTATCATTTTGATTTATGCCATTCTTTTTACATTTTTTCAATTTGTTTGTCAGCTAAATTATAGTTAGAGTTAAAAAAAAATCCACAGTTTTAAAAGACAAGATTTTTTAAGTTCTATAAATAAATGTTTTCAAAGTTAACGAGGAGTGATGATAAATAATTGTGATTATGATTTTGCCATAAATGAGCAGCCCTCAGGCAGTGTAACCATCTTTATATGTATTTTATATTGTTAATTATTATTTGTCAAAAGATCTTAAAAATCTGAGAGCTGGTATAATCTTGGAGATGTTCTCAATGTTCTCATGAAGTGAGAATTTTCTTTGTAATTACAGTTTTTATTTTACAGGCAGCTCATGTCACAGGACAAACGTCAGAGCTCAACCTGATATACAGTTTATACTGTAATACAATTATCTTCTTCTCTTAAAACTCAGATGTTTGTTCCATGACTGAACATAAAATATTCACAGTTAAGGACCGGCCTACGTTTCAGACTTTGTTGTTTTATAATCCTGCACGAGCTCTCAGATCTTCTGCTGCTCAGTTTTTAATGAAACACAATTATACGCACAAGAAAACAAGCAGCGTTTATTAACTCCAACATGACAAAGTACCTTAAAAAAAGATTTTTAGACAACAGCTAAAATCTATTTATTTAATTGATGATTTTCTTCTCACTGGTCCGTTTCTTCTTTACCTTCTATATTTTATCATCTGCTGTCAGTTTTTTTTTGTCCTTTTTGTTTGAATGTGTTTTTACTGTGAAGCACTTTAAGCTATTTCTCTTGTATAAAAAAGTGCCCTGTAAATAAGTTTATCATTATTTTAAATGTGTGTGTTTTGCTGTTGTCATGTAACAGGTGTTCTACAAGGACGACCTGAACTGGATGAAGGGGATGGGCTGCTACGCCTGGGACACACCTGAGATCATTCGTGCCAAGAAGTCGTACGATCTGCAGAGCGAAGTGAGTAACAGCAGAGAGCATCGTGGGACATCAGTAGAAATGTTCAGGTTTATTCTTCAGAAACATTTTAATGCTTCAGTTTGTGACACTGTGATAACGTGCCTGTGTGATATCTTCACTCACAGCTCAAATACAGAGAGGACGCCAAGAAGGAATTCAACAACTACTCCATTGTGACCGACACCCCGGCTTATGTGACGGCTGTGCTGGGCCACACCTGGGCCAGCGATGTGAGTCAGCTGCACTTTTACAAACACACATACACAGTGTTTGAGTTTAAACTATCCAAACTGAGTGCATTAATGAAACACCTGTCATTAACAGCTCAACTACAGGGAGGCTTATCACAAAGAGAAGCACATGTACACCACCGTCCTGGACACCCACGACTACGCCAGGTGCCACAACTTCAAGGAATTCTTCAGCAACGTGAGTTCAGGAAAAGTTTTCAGTCGATTAAAGATCTGTAGACGGCACGTTCACATGAACATGTTGATAATATCTTGTTTCTGTCAACAGAAAAACTACACCTCCACCTGGGACAAAATCAAAGCCAACAGCTACACGATTCCACACGACTCCCACTCCCTGCAGCACGCCAAGCAGCAGAAGGTCATCCTCAGCAACGTGAGTTTAACTTCCTGCTCATCTCGCTCCATCTTATCCCTGTGTTTTCTTTATGTGTGACCTTTCACCTCTAAGAGACAAAGTGAATCCTGTCGCCCCTGCAGGTGAAGTACAAGGAGGATTATGAGAAGTTCAAATCCCTCTACAGTCTGCCGAAGTCTCTGGAGGACGATCCCTCCACTGCTCGCTGCGTCAAAGCTGGAAAGCTGGTCCTGGATGTGAGTTCAGTTTGTTTCACCCTTTCATCTCCCACCAGTCTGCAGGTTATGTGCACACAACACATGTTACACACACACACCTGTCGTCTGTCTTTAACAGCGTCTGTACCACGAGAACTACGAGAAGACCAAGGCCAAGAACCACATCCCACCAGACATGCTGGAGATCGTGGCCGGACGCAACACCCAGAACACCGTCAGCATGATCAACTACCGCAAGTACCTGCACCAGTGGATCTGCCTCCCCGACATGCAGGTGTATGTCCAGGCACGCAAGGTCAACGAGCAGCTCAGTGACGTGAGTACCTGCCGTCAGCTGCACGTTCTCTGCTCGTGATTGTTATTAAAACTATACTGTCTTTTTAACGTGCTTTTTTATTAAAGCATCTGATACAGTTCAAGATAACAACATTATGTCTTCAGCCAGTTACCAGCTGTCTTCATATTTTAGTTCTATAGATACATTGAACATTTGAGGAACAGCAATAAGTTCGTGTTTAACAAATGAGACAAAAGAAGATGAAATTCAAAAAGAGTAGAAAGCTTCAATTGGTGTGTGTTTTCTAGTTCTAGCCCAAAAAATCCAAAAAGGGTGAGATTTTAATCAACTGAAAAACAGTGTTACTTTTGACAGCAGTGTTAGATTTAGTCTTAGACCAAAGTGTTTTTTTAGTTTCAGTTACATTTTACTCATTTTTTATCTTTAGACTAATCCAGTGAGGCTATTTCCTGTTTCAGAAATAAGAATTAAGGTGACAGGTTGTATAAATATTCATCAGCTGTGAAGTCTGGCGGCCGGTGGCTGCTCGCTCCGCTGCCGTTCAGCGGCTGGTGAAACATCCTGGTGCAGACTATTTACTGGAGTTTACCAGCCTGTCGCTCATGCTGCATTTGAAGATATTGCAAGCTTTCAGTGTCCGACAGACCACTGCTAACATTTTCATAAAGTCTCGTCAACGAAAATCAAACATAAATTTTGTCTTAGTTTTTATTATCAGGATTTATTTTTAGCTCGTCATCGTCTTGTTTTCCTCATGAAAACAAAAGGTTGTTGATAAAATGTGTTTGTCATAGTTTTCATCCGTGAAATGAGCACTGCTGAAAAACAAGCACATCTGCCAAAGTCACTGAATCTGTGTGTTGTGTTCTCTTCTCAGATCTTCTACAAGGACGACCTGAACTACCTGAGGGGTATCGGCTGCTTCGCCTGGGACACACCTGAGATCCTCCGTGTCAAACATGCTGGTGACCTTCAGAGTGAGGTCAGTGTTCCCAGAATATATTCATTCCTGTGCTGCTCCTCTGTTTCACATCCTCGTCAGTTATTGGGTTTAAATCTTCCAGTTAATCTGCCGCTGTTCTTCCATTAAGTCCTCCACAGGCTCATGTTACCTGGTGTTTAATCTGAGGTGATGCTGATCGCTGTGTCTCTGTTTCTTTATTCCAGAACAAGTACAGAGCCAAAGGTATCGAGGCTTTCAAGGAGTACTCAGTGGTGACGGACACTCCGGTTTACGAGACGGCCAAGCAGAACTCTCAGAACCTGAGCGATGTAAGTCATGTTCCCAACAGTGTTCACTTATCGTCTTTATTTTATTACGTAACAAAAACGCATGATCTCATCTTTTCCTTCTCTTCTTCCAGCTGCACTACCGCTACGATTACAACGTCAACATCAAGGGCACCAACACTGCTCCTCCTGTTACTGTGGACACAGAGAGGGCACGCCTGGCGAACTACATCCAGAGTGATGTAAGATGATATCCCTAAATATTAACTGTACCTGTACAACATATCTACTGTAGGAAGTTTTGCTTATTTCTTTTTTAATGCTTGAGAGAAGGAGGCTTTTTTTACGAGTCAGATTCTGGTCAAAGATTAAAGCCATGTTTCCTGTGGAGGGTTTGACACTGGTAGACCTGAGGGCCGATGCAGGTTTTCACGTCTGAGACAAAGTTATCAGGACCTCAGTTTTGTCGGAGTTTAGCTGAAGAAGCTCAAGTGACATCAGTTCCTTAACAGCAGCCAGGCAGTGATGGAGGGCAGCGATGACACACACATGTCAGAGTGTCATCAGCGTAGCAGCGATCATAATTCATAATTCAGTTTTCTGCAGAATTTTGACCTCATTTTGTTCAGTCAGGGTGTTTTAGCTTTCACACGATCATAGACAACCTGGAAAAGTTATGGAATCTCACAGTCAATTTTTCCAGGCCTGGAAAAGTCACAAATTAGTAAAACATAATTGAAAGTTTGGGAAAAGTCCTGGAATTTTGTTGTGTGTAATGAACTTGTTCCAGTAACCTTCTGTGGATGACCTTCCACATAATCTAACGTAAAGGCAAATCTATTTTCTGTAGCTGTCGACATAATGGAGCTCAAACATGTGTCGTAGTGTGACATCATGTCGTTGACCATCATGTATGTTTCTCTGTTTTCTCCGTGCAGTCTGTCTCTCCCTTCATGTCTGAATCTGACATGTTTGAAAATGTTGGGCAAGAAAAACAATGTTATTATGGAAAAGTTTTGAAATGTTGTTCATGAAGAACGTTCATGTTTGAACCGTGATGTTTGCGTGCGTACACACTGTGTGTTCTTCAGTCTGAACTGATCCTGTCTCACTCTGTTGTCCTCTCTCAGAACTGGTACAAGGAGGCCAACAAGAGCTTCATGCCGACTGGTTACTCCCTGCCCCACGACACCCCGCTCATCAAACAGGCCAAGCTGAACAGCGTCATCAACAGCAACGTGAGTACTGTCACTGTCTCCACTCATCCAGCTGAACCCTTCTTCACACAGCAATTCAAGCTTTTAGCCAGTGCGGGTTTGACGTTGCTGAATCATGTGGTTTTGCTTTTGTCCCGTCAGGTGAAGTACAAGGAGGCGTACGAGATGACGAAGGCGAAGGCCTACACTCTCCATCCAGAGGGCGTCAACTTTGTCAACTCAAGGAAGGCTCACAAGATCGTCAACGATGTACGATGACACACAGCTGCTATTGATATGAGACACATCAGTGACACTTTGCTGGGTAAAATAAATACATTGGTCTGTTTCCTTCCTCAGCGTCTGTACAGAGAGGACTACCACAAACACAAGGACAAGATCCACACAACCTACGACACCCCCGATATCAAACAAGTCAAGATGAACCAGTCCAACCTCAGCGACGTACGGCACCAGCCTCACACACTTTGTATTGTTCATTGTTCTGTATTTGTTCATGTAGCTTGAGTTTAATACGCCACCTTTTTGTTCCCCTCTCGTCTCAGTTGTGCTACAAAGAGAAATACTACAACAGCAGAGGTCAGCTGATCTCTATGCCTATCACTCCCGAGCTGATGCACTGCGCCCACGTCAATGAGATCACCAGCGAGGTAACTCAGAGTCTGACAGAGAGATTACAACATTAACTTCATCACAAATGTTCACTCCAGTCATTTTGTGTTCTCAGCTGAAATACAAAGAGGACCTGACCTGGCTCAGAGGCCTCGGCTGCTTCCTGTACGACACCCCAGAGATGATCACCGTCCGCAACATCACCAAACAGAGAGTATGTGTTTCAGTCAGGACAGAATATACCTGCACATCATTATCAGTCATGTTCAGTCACTGTCAGCTTCCTGCAGTGACATCACAGTCACCTGTGTGACTTCCTGTCTCCTACAGCTGACCTACCCAGTGGAGGCAAAGAAGAACCTCGCCAACTTCTCCGTGGTCCTGGACACGCCTGAGTATAAACGTGTGACTGAGCTGAAGAGCCACATGAGCAACGTGAGTGATTTTCCCCACACACACTTCATCACACTGTATGAATGGTCTCACAGTGACTGAGTTTGATTTGACTTTTCCTGCCTGTTTATTCTCAGCTGATCTACAAAGCCCAGAGTAAGGAGGAGATGGCCAAGGTCACCACCACTGTGGACTCAGTGGACATCACCAGAGCCAAATGGGCCCAGCAGCTGACCAACAAGGTGAGTTCAGACACTCTGTCACCCACTGACTGAATCTGATCATTATCTGTTTGTCTGCAGTACCTGTACACTGATCTGATAATCTAACCACTGTGTGTGTGTGTGTGTGTGTGTGTGTGTGTCCACAGTACCTGTACACTGACCTGGCCACTAAGGAGAGATGCCATTTCACTCCAGAAAACGAAACTCCACACATGGACCACGCCAGGAAAATGAAGGTCATCTACAGTGATGTAAGTCCTCCCTTCATCATTTCCTCTTCATCTTGGTTTCCTTGCTGCTGTTGTAGCTTCATAACTTCTCACCACTGTAGAAGTTGAATAAGTATGTCCCAACAGTCTCACTAGAAATGCTGTCAGTTACCAGATGAATGTAAAAACTGTTTCCTGACATGTTGTATGAACTCTGTCCTGCCTCAGAACAAATACAAAGACCAGTATGAGAAGATGAAGCACAGATACACCGCCATCGCCGACACTCCACTCCTGATCCGGGCCAAGAAATCCTACCTGCAGTCCAGTGATGTGAGTACGCTCAACGTCTGATCTTCATCACAAACAGTCATCGTCATATCAGTGCCATGTTTATATGTGTAATTATTTGTAGTTTTCCCTCTGACTCTGCTGCTCAGCCTTCCCTTCAGCAGTAAACCTCTCAGAGGTCGACAGATTCTTTATAGACATTTTAATTAATAATCACACATCACTGCAGATATGTGAGGTTCACCTTTGAATAATAATGATGATGACGTGTGTGTGTGTGTGTGTGTGTGTTTGATGAAACTCTGACACAGTTTGTTCTTCCTGTCTTCAGCTGCGTTACAAAGAGACCTTCGAGCTGTCTAAGGGACACTACCGCACAGTGAAGGACGCTCTGGACATCGTCTACCACCGCAGAGTCACTGATGACATCAGCGAGGTCAGCAGATCAGCTGATTGATTATTTGTTGTAAACATCTTTGCATGCTCATAATCAGACGTTAAGATCATTTTGACTTCCTGTTTGTTTCTCTGTGCGTCAGGTTAAATACAGAGAGAAGTACATCACCTCTCTGGGGACGTGGAAGTCCATCCCCGATCGTCCTGAGTTCTTCTTCAGCAAGATTGTCAACGACAACGTCAGCAACGTGAGTACAGTTCATTCAGATGATGCACGCTGTGTGAGACAGGAGGGCGGATAGAGTCACTGACACACTGTGTGACATCTATGTTAAATCCCTCTGCAGGTGAAGTACAAGGAGGACCTGGAGTGGCTGAGGGGTCTCGGCTGCTTCGTGTGGGACACACCTGACCTGGTGATGGCTGAGAGGAACAAGGCGCTGTACAGCGAGGTGAAGGATCTGTTGATGTCACACTTTGTCACCTGTAGTGTCATCTGATAAAATGATGTAGTGGTGCTGGCAGGATTATTTCAAGCTGTATGTGAGGGCCACCTGCTACACACTCACACACTGATGATACAGCCATCAGGAGCAGTCTGAGGTTCAGTATCTGCCCAAAGATACATCGACACGCAGACTAGAGGAGCCGGGGATCGAACCAACGATCTGATCAGTGGACATTGTGCACTTATTAGGAGAGCTTACATCCAACCCTGCGCGTCCTGTCAAGAGACACCAACACGTCATGACGACTTATTGACTTCCTGTTCTTAGCCAGATTCATCTGTAGAAAACACTGTACTGTATGTGATGTTTAAGATTCAGATGATTTCCTATGTTGAAGGTTCTTTAATGGAGCCGTGTGTTTCTCTGCATGTTCCTGATCTCAGTTTGATCTCTTTGTGACAGAGAGTGTACAAATCCTCCTTTGAGAAGAACAGAGGCAACTTCAAGTACACCAGCGACACTCCATTCTTCCAGGCTGCCAAATATGCTTCCTCCATCATCAACGATGTGAGTCCCTTCACCCTTTCAGCCCACACAGTACCAAGAAACACTGTTATTATCATTAGACTGTGAAGTCGACACTTTAATCACATCTCTCTGTCTTTGGTGCGTCTCTGTTGGACTCTCAGCTCTGAGGTAACTGTAGTATTTATGACCTGATCTTTTTATTAAGTGTATAAAATGTCTCCTTCTCATCGACTTGTTTATTAACCGTCCTTTGTGTCCTGGAGAAGTTTCGTCACATGTGGCTGCATGTTGTTTTCTGGACGTTTGTCTTTAACTTCCCTCTGACATTCTGAGCAGAGATCCTACAGAGCTGCTTATGAGAAAACCAAGGATAAGTTCACCGTAACTACCGATGATCCTAGATACGTCCTGGCCAGGGAGAACAACAAGATGAGCCAGGTAAACGCCCCGGCTGTGCTGAACAACCGGCCTGCTACGTCCGCTGCTACCTTCAGTCCGGCCCTCCAGACCTCTCACACTGGTGCATGAGGCCGTCGACAGACCTGCTGCTGGTCGTCGATACGTTTCTCTTCTTGTCTGTACCTCGTGCTGTCTCTTTCTTTTAGGGTCGCTGTAAACAGTGCCACTTACAGAACAGCTGCTGTCTTGAGTGAGCAGGACTCTCCTTCATCTGTGCCGTCAGCGAGACAGTTCAATCTGTCCTGGTTAAACTGGACTCATTAGATGGAAGCTGAGCAGCACTTCCTGTCAGTCTGAAGGCACAGATGAAGGACAAACAGCTCCTCCGTCACACTTGGATCTCCGGAGTCCTTCTCCAGTCCTCCCAGTGTCACTGCTGTTTATCATGTGTCCTCAACTATGGCATGCTGTGTGTGTGTGTGTGTGTGTGTGTGTGTGTGTGTGTGTGGACAGGTGAGGTATAAATCCAGAGCAAAGGATCTGCTAAGGATTGGTTGCAATGAGCTGCACCGTCCCGACATCCTCACAGCCCTTTTCCAGTCCTCTATGACCAGTAAGGTAAACCTCCCAGAGTGGTGACCGCTGGTCGCTCCGTCCACAAACCAGCAGAACAAACGTCTCACTTTGTTCATCTGTTCTGTTTGTGGACACGTCATTAAACCCACTCTAACTCCTGAAGGACTTTAACTGCCACACATTCGTCCCTTCACTTTCATCCTCTAATCCATCCATTACCTGTTCACTTCTTCATCCTCATCTCATCCATCAGTGAACCTTTAACTCATCTAAAAATGCAGTGCAGCAGACGGACGGATCGACCTATCGTCTGCTCCAGTCTGTTGGTGGCAGGAATGTTTAACAAGCCAGTAAAGTTAGCAAGTGCCAGCATGGTTATCCACAGCTGCCTGGACAGTGCACGGTTGTGTCACTCTGTGGGCCTGCACATTTTAAACTACTTTAAAAGAGTCATGGAAATGGAATAAAATACTGTGGAAACCTTAGGGAAACATTTTGAAGATTCATTAGTTAATATGTGAGAAACGCTGATAAATTGATGTCAGATTATGAGGCGATTAATTTATTAGTTGATGACTAATGAACAAATCTTTGCAGCTTTAGTTACAACATTACAGCAGATATTTATCTGGATGTTAATCACCCACTGACTGTTTTCTACCCATAAGACATTTTTTATTATTTAACATTTACTGTCTCCTGAGTAAAGCTCATCTTTAGCAAAGCCCCTGTATATACGTACACCAGCTTCAGATTCAGTGAGCGGTAGAATCAGCTGGTCATCGTGATGAGCTGCGTGGGCACTGCAGACTGTAACGGTGGTAACGTGTCATCATCCTCATCTTCACCTGGAACATAACTGCATGTTTTTAAAAACTCTGCATGGCTGCACTTCACTCATTCTGTGTGAAAGGTGACATCATCCATGTTAGTCTGTTGTCATACTGCCAGAGATCTGTCCAAGAAATACAGGAACAGGAAATGTGTTTCCTTTGACACCTGAGCTTTATTAGGTAATAACAGAAAATGATTTAAAGTCAAATGACCGTCTGAATTGACATCACTGGATGCTGAAAGGTGACGTCTTGTCCGTCACTGTCTCTCCTACTGAAATGATCTTTTCTGGAGCACTCCAATGACTCCTTTAAAGAATCAGTTCGTCCCTTTTCTTGGATAATTTCTGTCTGTAGCTGCATGAATTCAAATCAAGACACACTGTCAGAATACACACTAATAAAAGCAGATTATTACCGTGTCAAACTGATTACGAGTGGCACTAACTTTCTCTTTGTTCACACGTCACCATCCTCCTTCAGTGGAGGTACAGGGAGCAGTATGAACGTGCCAAAGACAAGTTCACCTCCGTTCTGGAGACTCCAGAGTACGAGGCCCACAGACGCAGCAAGAAGATCGGCGATGTGAGTTTCTGACTTTGTCCAGTGAGTCCCTCATGATTTGTGTTTGGTGTCTTTTGATTGGCTCCTGACTCTGACGGTTGTTCCTCAGATCATCTACAAGATGGAGTACAACAAGACCAAGGCGAAGGCATACACCCTGCCTTATGACACTCCTCACCAGCAGCACATGAAGAAGGTCAAAGACATCACCAGTAATGTAAGTCTCCCTCTCACACCAGCTGCACTTTGGTTTTTACATAAAGGAATAAGAAGCTGACGTTTGTGTTTTTTTTCTGCATCTCACAGCTGAAGTACAAAGAGGTGTACGAGAAGTGTAAGGCCCAGATCAACATGGACCCTGAGGCTCACTCCATCCGTGCTGCCAAGGAGGCCTACAAGAACATCAGCAACGTGAGTGTCTTTCATGGAATCAGGAAATACAGGCGCGAGGGGAAGTGGGAGATTTTTCTTTCTGCAAAGCAATCACATTTTTGAGTGGTTTTAAAAATCTACACAAACATCAGAGCTGGTGAAAACTGCAAAGTTGTGCAGTGATTGAGCTCAGGCGTGGTCAGGCGTGGTCAGCAGGCTCTGTGTATGCTGTACGTTGGGACATAGTCTCTTTGATAGTCCTGAAGTTAGGGATGCATATTTTCCCATCAATTTGAACATATTTTTAATTCGCTTTCAGTGGCTCCGTCCTGCTGAAAGTCAGCCATTTTGATTTTTTTATTTTAATTTTTAACTTGTTTTTAATCCCCTTAATCAGATTTATTTATTTATTAAGACTTTAACAAAGAAAAATTTTCTAAACTGTTTGAGATCCACGTCGTGTCAGTATTGAGTCACAGCTACAGCACCTCCTGCTAACACCAGGACGTCCGGCTGATGTGACAAAGATCATCTGTCTGCACATGATACATAGCAACATGACGTGGACACAGGAAGTGTTACAAAATTTGCACTGTGACATCTCCAGTGCCAAATTATCCACGTTGGAAATAACTTCTGGGGCGTCGGTGGCTTAGTGGTAGAGCAGGCGCCCCATGTACAAGGCTGTTGCCGCAGTGGCCTGGGCTCGAGTCCAGCCTGTGGCCCTTTGCTGCATGTCATCCCCTCTCTCTCTCCCCCTTTCACACTTACCTGTCCTGTCCATTAAAGGCAAAAAATGCCCAAAAAAAATCTTAAAAAAAAAGAAATAACTTCTGAGTCAAGCGCGCAGTGTCTGATGGCGTCCTGTCAGCCCCCCCGACCTACCCGTTCATCGCTGCCTGCAGCTTAAATTATTGATTAAAGTTGAACTCAAAATAGCTGAAAATATTAATCTGATATTTGATTTTTTTGTTTTTTGTTTATAGCTTGACTACAAGAAGAAGTATGAAGCCACCAAGAACAAGTGGATCTGGACAGCAGACAGACCCGACTTTGTGAATGCTGCTAAGAACTCCCTTCAACAGAGTGATGTGAGTCGGTGCTGCTTCTTTTTCTTTAGGTTTTTAAATATATTTCTAGTTCTACAGTTTTGAACTCACCGTGCACCTGTTGTTTCCTCCACAGGTTGAGTACAAGTATGACAAGGAGGTGATGAAGGGCTGTGTGATTCCCGTGGTTGATGACAAGCTGACCGTCCTGGCCATGAAAAATGCTGAAATGGCCAGCATTGTAAGTTTGTCCACGTCTGTCTGACCTTTTGTTTGATGATGTAATATTACCAGAGGGCAGTGAGCTTAGAAACCTTAAATTAAACTTCAGACCTGACTGTGTGACACGTTGTAAACTAATCCTGTATGTGCTGCTGCCGTCCAGGTGAAGTACAAAGACAAGTATGAGAAGGCAAAGGGCCACTACATCCCCGTCCAGGACACGCCTCAGATCCTTCACGCCAAGGCTGTGCGCACTCTGGCGTCAGAGGTGAGAGTCAGTCAGGAAAAGAATCAGATGTATTAAACTATACAGCTGCTTTTATGACTTCACCTCTACACGTGTTTCTTCATTTTCATCCTCAGACCAAATACAAGGAGGCCAGTAAGAAGGAGATGCAGTCGGGCTCGTTCACCACTCTGCCCGAGACTCGTGACACGGCCCACAGCAGGAACGTCAACAAGCTCGTCAGCAAGGTACGACTGTCGATCTCAGCTCAGTCGCATGAACCCTGGACTGTGTCTGTGCTGTTCGCTCTGACATTTCTCTCTCTGTCTGCACAGACCGTGTACAAAGCCAAGTTTGAGAAGGAAAAGGGCAAGTCAATATATAACCACATGATTGTTCCACCTGATGTTCAGCACGCCATGGGAGTGGCCAAGACTCAGAGCAGCGTGAGTCGTCTCCACCATTGTTACTAAAATGTGGTTATATTGATTTAACTGACAGCACACAGTCTCCATGTTGGGAAGGTTTCACCGCCTCTGATGTTTCTCTGTTGCTGTGTTTGTGGTACATCCTGTACTCTGTCTCCTCCTCTGCCCGACACCACAGGTGGCCTACAAGAAAGACGCCAAGGCCAACCTGCACTACACCACTGTGGTCGACCGTCCTGACATAAAGAAGGCCACCCAGGCCTCCAAACTCATCAGTGGGGTAATCAGCAGAACAGAAAACCCATCAGCACAGTGCACAGTGTTCAACAATCAGCCTCCCTGTAAAGCCTCATTATAAGTTCAATTCAGAAGCTACAGGGACTTTTACTTGGTTAAAGGAGGGTCAGTGAAATAACTGAGCTGCATTTAATTCCCCTCTGACACCAGCAAAAGAAAACACTGAAAGAAAACTCAAATACTATCATCCCCCTCCTCACATGACAATACAGGACAGATAGATTAAAAAGGTAACTGGAGGAATCTTCACTTTAATAATGATCCTCTTCCCCTCCTTGATGAAAGTGACCAGAACGAGGAAAGAAATGTTTAATGTCCACACTTTCAAATGTAAAAATAGAAACCAGGAAAAATATATAAAAAGGACTCAAACTCAGCAGGGTGGGATCAGGAAGAGAAATAATCTGGACTTAACTTGTTTGTGTGCTCCGTCTGTACGGTCCCTCACACACCCTGGTCACACTGCTGCCCCCTCACAACCAGAGATGAACACCAGTGAACACCAGTAAACACCAGTTCTAGAGTTTGTACGTGCTTCACTGATTCTTCTTCTTGTCTCCGTCAGATCGGCTACCGTGACAAGGCCCGTGAGGAGGCCAGCCGTGGAGGCTCTCTGGTCCACCGCCCAGACATCACTCTGGCCACTGAGGTGTCCAAGCTCACCAGCCAGGTACACTGAACCAACCAACCAGTCACCTGTCTCATGACGCTCTGGGACAGTCGAGCTGCTTTGACACTGGTTCCCTGCAGTTACCGTCTCATAGAACATGTTTTATCATCATCATCATCATCAGTCAGTGGAAGCTGTTTTACTCCCACAGAGATCTTGTGTGCTGGTCTCACTGTCAGACCAGCTCCCCTGAGTTAATGTTTGCAGACCAGTGTTGCTGTGTAGATGCTTAGCAGCAGTCCTTCAGGCCTAACAATGAAACCAGCAGCTCCTCATAGTGCTTCCTCTGCCACCCATGTCTCAGTCTGTCGCTGCGACTCCATCAAAGTTCATTTACATGTTTTAACTGCTAATGTCATTGTACATGTCCCCATCCTTAAACCTACACTGCTCCATCCTCCTCCTCTCCTCCTCCTCCTCCTCCTCCTCCTCCTCCTCCTCCTCCTCTGTCCTCTTCCATGATGTCCCAGTCTGTGTGTTCTCATCCCTCCATCTCACTGCGCTTTGTAGGTGGACGCCAAGCGCTCCCTCCACGGAGCAGCTTCCTATGATACGCCCCAGATGCGCCACATTAAGAAAATGAGTGCCGTGACTAGTGATGTAAGGAGGTTCACGCCCTGACACTGAAGCTGTCTGTCTCCTCTGTCCTTCTGTCCTCTTCCTGTCCATCTGTTGATTTGTGATTTCACTGCAGGGTACCTCTCTGTTGTAGCATTGTGTGCACCCTCTGCTCTGTAGTGTCCCTGACAGGCTGTGGCTCACTGCTGGGCATAGACAAGCCTTCCTGCATGCTCTCCTGCTGATACTCTGTGTTTCAACATTTTCTCCTGAGTCACTCAGACAGTGAACCTTTACCAGCTTGCACCTGACTTCCTCTGTAGACCCGTGTCTTATAGACACTATGGAGCTTCTTCCTGTCGATGTGACACCAGAGGGCAGTGTAGACTTTCTAAAGATGTTACCACAGCAAACAAATTCACTATAAATGTTTATTTTTCAGAGATATTTTAAGGATATCACTTTGTCTCTCTTAAACTGAATGATCCAAACCAGGCTGCCTCTGAAACACCACCATGGTCACACTTACCTGTCTCTTCCATATATACTTTCATATATATGAAGTTTATGTTCTGGTTATTTAAATGTTCACGCTTGGCACTAAGAGTCATCGTAGTGCTCAGATCAGAGGATCAATTAGGATTTACATCAGATGCCTTCTAATGTCAAGTGTGAACTACGATCCAGTCACCAGAGGAAATGTCTGCACTGTATGTTTCTGCAAACCACATGTACTTTACATTTCTAAGTTACTACCATGTATCCTCTACTATATTATCAGTGCGGTGGATAACGTGTGGTCAGATTTAGTCACAAAAGACATTTGGTAATGGTTGGGAAAAGATCATGGTGGGTTTGAAACATTCTGTTTTCTGGGCATCATCCCGGCTGGAAATGCAGCGACATCATGGTTAAAAAGGTCTGGTCTCGTGGCACTAATCCATCTGGAGATGCAGCAATGTCTCAGTAAAAGAACAGCTGTTTTTCTGGGCGCCATCCCGGCTGGAAATGCAGTGATGTCTTTGTAAAAGCAGCCACCCTTGTGGCACTGTCATCAGTGAAAACATAGGGACACTCATGTTTGGTGGATGGTAAATGCTGTAAATGCAGCTATGACCGGTTTTGTTGTTTGTTGGTTTGAACAGGTTGTTGGTCTGCAGCTTGGCAGACATCTCGCTGAGGTGACACGCCATCCACCATCTCTTCCACCTCCTGATGTGTATGAGGCAGCTCAGATACTTTGTGACTTTAGAAACATTCATAAGCAACGTATGAATCAAACAGATGTATCAGTGGTTTGCAGAAACGCACAGTTTACATTTATTCTGGCGACCAGGGCGGTAACGTAGCTCAGCTGGATCCCAGCACATACTGGATACGTCTTGGTGCGAGGCACTCGGTCTGACCAGTGTTGTAGGGCGTCTCCACAGCTGACCTGTTTGGTTTGGACCCTGATGGGACTGATATTATGACGTGTCTGGAGTCGTTTGTGATCAAACACAGAGACCTGTGAGCAATAAAATACAAAGCCTGGAACCAAACTGCAGATGTGAACACACCCACAGACACACCGTCTCTGCCCTTTGATTTGACTGCTAAATGAAAAAGAGGAAACAAACCGATGCATGAGGAAATCACTTTATAGGATCCACAGTTGTTTTTGTTGTATAACAAGGGATGCAAACTGAATCTGAGGTTTAATATCTGAGAAGCATTCCTAGTATGACATTTAAACCAAACTATCCCTGAGAGTCTCTCGTCCCTTTTTATACAACACAAGAAGCATTATGTCGTCTTTCACGTTTCCAGTGGGATGGCGTCTGTGAATCTTCCACTGTTCATTTGTCACCAGTACTGCTGCTGCTAACTGTCACATGTGTCCTGCCCACACAGCTGAAGTACAAGGAGAAGTTTGATAAGGAGATGAAAGGAAAGAAGCCACAATATGACCTGAAGGACAGTAAGATTTACAAGACTCTGAAGGATGCCAGTGTGCTGGCTAGTGAGGTAGGTGAGAGCCGGCATCGTTTCCCTCTGACAGCAAACACCACCTCATTCTGTCAGCCGCCTGTCAACACACACACACACACACACACACACGCGCGCGCACACACACGCACACACTAGGCTACGATAACAGCTCCTCACACACTTAATGAACACTTATCCAAGGAGGTTCGATGGAGGTCAGCTCACCCTCAGTTTGGAGAAGCAGACAGGATGATCGTCACTGAAGCAGAGTGATGAACAGCTGTGGACGGGGCAGCAACAAAACAAATATTAGCCACTTGAAAAACAGTATCAGCCTAAGTGTACGCTATCATGCAAATATTTTCACCACTTTACCTTTCTGTCAGACAGGAAGTCATCAACAGCTTCAGTTCCACATCCAGTCTTTTGACAAATCCACCAGACTCCATTTACAAAAACAGTCATTTCACCTCATTGAAGACGGGAGCTGCTGGACCACGCTGCCTCCAGGGTTCACACTGACCCTTATTAAGTCTTAAAAGGCATTAAATACGTGAATCTAAAATCAGGCCTTGGTATTAAAATGTCTTAAAGTCCTTAAAGTGCTCAGACATGGGAAGTTGCTTTTTGAAAACTCAAAAATAATTGGTAACTTCTAAAACAAAGAAAAATAATTTACTGAATGTCTTTTGCATCAACATCACTGACTAGTAATGTTTTTGGGCGCCCGGTGGATCAGTGGGTTGAGCAAGTGTCCCATATACAAAGGCTGTGTCCTTTCTGCTGCAGCCGTGGGCACACACAAGACTGCCTCTGCTTTTCAAAATAAGGAAATAAGGTCTAAATAGAATAAACAAGTACAAGTAGATGAATACAAAATACATGTGGAAATATGATTATCTGGATTATAAAACTGTATAAACTGTGCTCCACTCGTTGCTCAGCACTCCTGCCTGCTTCTCCAAACTGTGCTGACTGACCTCTGCTGGATGTAACACACTGACTGTGGTTAAAGACCTCATACAGCCCACTTCAAAACATCCAAACTGTCCCTTTAACACCAAAACTAACTCCTTCATTGAGTAAAAGAGTTGATATCCAGATCTGTGATAATCATATGTCATCACCTGCAGGTGAAGTACAAAGGTGACCTGAAGAAGATCCACAAGCCTGTGACCGACATGGCCGAGTCTCTGTCCATGCAGCACAGCCTGAGCACCAGCAAACTGTCCAGCGACGTAAGACACCATCTTCATCATCATCATCATCATCATCATCATCATCATCATCATCATCATAACCCTCTCACACCCCACCCAGGAGGCTGCTGGGAGTCAGTTCACTTTCAGTGGTTCATTGAAACGTGTCTGAATTCAGCGTCTCCGTCACCTCACGTTAACGTCCTGCAGATTATTCACCATCTCATCCACACATCCTTCACTCCGTCACCTCACATTAACGTCCTGCAGATTATTCACCATCTCATCCACACATCCTTCACTCTGTCACCTCATGTGGTAGTGACCCTGACCCCTCTCACCTTTGACCTCCTCAGTTTGATTTATTTCCTCGTGTAGTTCAAACAAAACTTTATTAATGATCACGTAACACAGAACTCTTCCATTGATTAAAGATCATGTTCATACGGTTTATAACGGCCATTTTTAATTTCCGCTCATGTCATATTTATTGACATTGCTCAGAGCTGTTTGATCATTAACATATATAATTAATATCAGCTGTAATAATGTTAACATCACCTTTGACCTTTTGGTACGATGTGTAATGGATGGAGTAAACTCCAGACAGACGCTCTGTTTCTGCTCTGCTGTACTGAGCTGTCTTTACTTGACTGGGAATTCCCCTGTAGTACTGCTACAAGAAGAAATTTGAGGAGAGTAAGGGTCACTACCTTTTGATCCCTGACACACCTGAACAGCTCCATCACAAGGAGGCTACTGATCTGCAGAGCAACGTAAGTCACACAGACGCAGGAGAGGTCGACAAACACTCCACCCACCCTGAAAACACCTCTGTGGGTTTCAACTGTCCAACACTTCACTGCCAAACACATGTGTCTGCTGTAATGAATGAATGAATGAATTTTTATGATTGTGTCACGCCCAGCCCGCATGGCCTCACAAGATACCATAAGCTTGGTCCAGGGTCAGAGTCCAGCAGACAGACATTCAGATGCATTAAAAAGACAAAGCAGCAGAAACATGAGGTCATGATGAGGTCATCAGTTTGTGAATCACTCATAAAGACATTTATTATGTAAAACTGAAAAGAGAGCTTAATTAAACTTCTCTTCCAGACTTTACAGCAACACTGTCAAACTTAAAGAGGCAACAGATAGGATTTGTTTTTTTTAGCTTGGCGCCACCTAGCGTCAGTGGTGTTGCGTTGCACTGTGGCAACGACCAAATTGAGCGTGGGGATCAGAGATAATGAATAAAATGTAGGCTGTAAAGCCACCAGTATACCTCTGTGTATATGTAGAATGAGAAGGTGTGTGGACACTACCAAATAAATGAGTAAAGAGACCGAGCAACAATTATCCAAACTTTGTCCGTCTGCCATTGTGCTCGTGACTCAACTATCTCATGCCCAACTCCTTGTAAGGACCAGCTCCAGTCCCTGATTGGTTGACCGACCAGTTTCACAACACATGACACGTTTCCTGCTGTAAAGCAGATTTTTTCCGTGAAATTTCGCCCCCAGGGGCAGAAGCTTATTGCAAAGATTGCAAAGCCACTAAGTAACCTATGTAAACACTGATAGTCTGATTTTACTGTGGACACTACCCTGTGCAACCCACATTATTTTCATCATGATATATTTAGGAAGAGATGCTGTCTGTTGCCTATTTAAACATCAAACTGAACCACTTTTGGTCATCTGAGCACCAGAACATGTCATGGTGTACACACAACATTCACTCTCTTAAGTCAACAGAGTTTGTACAATATAAAATAAAATGGATCTCACATGTTCTGTTGTGAATATTGTTGAGTCACCTGATCTCAGTGTCTGGAGGAGGAACAGCAGCTCTCAGCTGTGACACTAAACATCTTTGGTTTCTAGATAAACGAGATGTTACAGATGGTTCAGGACCAAACTTCAGTTTTATCTGCACATATGTTCTTAGTTTATGACACTGACAGAATGTTTCCAAAACATTTCAGTGACAGATTTCTCTTAACAGAGTTCACACTGCAACATAAGTTATTCTGTAAATATACATCATTTATATCCACCTCCTCAGAGACTGAACAGAGACTGAACAGAGCTCTTTACAAAGCTTGATGTTGTATCTATATCTTGTTTCCTGCACTGACAGGAGGATGGTGTCAGTGTTTTAGACTTTTGAAATCAGCAGTAGCAGTTCTGATGCTCGCTGTGATGGATGACACAGTTTTTATCTGTTCTCCTAGTGAACTGCAATAAATACAAACCTGCATATGACAAAGTGTAAATATTCTGTATAATAAATGTCAGACTGCGTGTTGAAGACATTTCACATCACAATATAAGAATCATTTGTTAACATTATATCTGTGTGTGCTGTGCAGGTGAAATATAAGGAGAAGTATGAGAGGGAGAAGGGTAAACCCATGCTGGACTTTGAGACACCAACATATGTGACGGCTAAGGAGGCGCAGCACATGCAGAGCCAGGTAAATACACCTTCAGCCTCCTGTGTGCTCACAGTGGATGGAAGAACCTCAGTGCCTGCTGTATAGTCATATATTAACCTGTACTGTGATGACTCTGGGTACATGACGATGATACGCTGCAGCTTGTTGGATGTTCAGCTGTTTATGTCACAGAATGTTTCTGAAGTTTGGAGAAACCTTTTACACGCCTTTAACGCCAGTTCATTATATCAAGACTATTCATCAGGCACAGTATCTTATAAAACGTTTCATACTACAGAGCCTGTTTCTGCCTGGTCTTTACATGTGTGTCAGTGATCCAATAACAAGTGGACGGCCGAGGCCGAGGCACGTCTCCGTTTTGTGTCTGTCATGCAACTCCAGAATTTCAGTCAGTCATACCTTGAAAAAAACTCTTTTTTATTTAGATATACACATCCCCCTTTCTCTTCTTGTCCTTCTCCAGGTACAAAATGTGTTCCTCATGTTTTGTATTCTTGTATGATTATTGAATATAGATAAATAAAGTAAAAAGCTGTGTCAGTAGAGCTGGAGATATCGCTGTCAGCAGAATTCAGCACGCCATTGCCCATATGGCAAAATGGCGGATGGTCACAAAGCGCTTCGTCCAACTCATCATTAAATGAGCAAGTTACAGAGTAAGTCACCAAAACAACCACCACGTCCTGCTTTGATGACGCATCAGGACATATTAGTGTTTACACAACAGAAGATACGTGGTCAGACCACGTCAACACATGTCAAGTCAAGTCAAGTCAAGTCAAATTTATTTATAAAGCACATTTAAAAACAACCCAAGTTGACCAAAGTGCTGTTCAGTTAAAAATGAATAAAAGAGATACAAGTGAAGTGAAATAATAAACAGAACAAAAACAGCAACCAACATAGATCAAGGCACAAATAAACACATAGGCAACATCAGAAGGACTCTAAAGCTTTAGTAAACAGGAACATTTTTAGCCTTGATTTAAAAGAGTCGATGGAGGGGGCAAGTCTGACAGAGAGGGGGATGTTGTTCCAGAGTCTGGGCGCTGCGACCACAAAGGCACGGTCATCCCTGAGTGTAAAATAAGTGTGTGGAACAGTTAAAAGCCCTAGGTTAGCCGACCTGAGGGGTCTGGAGGTGGAGTATGGGGTTAAAAGTTCTGTCATGTAGGAAGGAGCCACTCCATTCAGGGCTTTGTATGTGAATAAAAGAAGTCTAAAATCAATACGGTGCTGCACTGGCAGCCAGTGGAGAGAGGCTAGGGGGCACCTGTCAAAGGTCTAGCGGCAGTGTTTTGTACTAGTTGTAAACGGGAGAGAGATGACTGATTCATTCCAGCGTAAAGAGAGTTGCAGTAGTCCAAGTGAGTGGAAATGAAAGCATGGATGACTTTTTCTAGGTCCTTGAAACTGAGGAATGGTTTGATTTTTGTGAGATTTTTGCAAGACTGTTGGATATCAGGTTGATGTTGTCAGAGGAGTCAGAGAGAACAATTTCGGATTTAGCTTTGTTTAGTTGAAGGAAGTTTACTGCCATCCAGGACTTTATTTCATTGATGCAGTTGAAGATTGGTGAGTTTGGATTGGTCATTTGGTTTGAGGGGAAGATAGAGCTGGGTGCCATCAGCATAGCAGTGGAAAGAGATGTCATATTTTTGAATGATTTGACCGAGGGGAAGCATGTAGATGGAGAAAAAAGAATGGGACCTAGGACTGAAACTTGTGGGACTCCACAGGAGAGAGTAGCTGGGGGTGAGGAGAGTGTGCCTATGTTTGTGTGCCTATCACACTGTGCCACTCGTACTAAGAGCTGACCACTTGTGATCAGAAGACCTGAGACACATGTTGGAGTAAACAGGCTCACAGGAAATGATCACTGTGTGTCCCTTTTATTGTCTGCTCTTTACTGGCTGGCCTGGGAGAATAAACTGGGAGAAGGCAGTGTAAAATGTGTTCACAGTAAACTTAGGCCTGGTGTATTTTTGCTCCTTGATCCTGAGTATAAGTTCAGACTGCTGATCTGACTCCAACCCTGCAGAGGTGACAAAGGTAAAGTATAATCTGAACATCTCTATGGAGCCTGGATTATAGATATTTAAAACATTTATTCTGATGATCATCGTTAAACTCCAGACTCCAAACATCAGAGTTTAAACTCCCACACTCTACAAACACACTCATGAACACACTCATGAACACGCACAAGACCTCACATTCTCAGACTGTACATACGGGGACTGGTGTCGTTATGAGGACGCTGGTGTGAATGAGGTAATGAGGTACCTGCATTGTGAAGCAGCGCTGCCTGCATGTGGTTATCTGAGCTCTGTCTTTATCTTTGCGGCCAATAGAAAGACTATAAGAAGGACTTTGAGGAGCACATGAAGGGCAAGAACCTCTCAGGCTTGGAGGTCACGCCCGCCATGATACATGTCAGAAACGCCACCAGAATAGTCAGTGAGGTAACTAAAGGACTCTTTTTAAATCCCTGACGACCTCCCCTGTTTACCTCACCTATTCTTTATAATCATACTAAGACTGTATTCCAACCATGGCCCCTCCTCCTCTTCACTACCTCTGATTTTAATCCCACGAGTGCTTCCCTCCTCCCTGACTCCTCATAGGTCCACCTGAGCAGTTAAGTTTTAGTTTGTCTGCATGATTCACTTCACCGCCCTTAACTCTGAATAATACAACAAACTGTCCTCCCCCCAAAAACAACGACCACACAGGTCATCTGTACAGCAGCTTGTTACAACCCATATCTACATTTATCGATTGGCGGCAGCCTCCAGTGGCAGCAGATATTATGACGGGAGCAAAGGAGGAAGTCAGATGATCTCGTATAAACAGCGACAAATTCCAAGTCAGGCCCACAGGAAGTGCCAAACTCTGTATTAACAACCTACGAGTCTGTCACGTGATGCCACAGGAGATGCCACATGAGAGCCACACAATTAAATCAGTTTATTCCCAATCAAGTTAGCGGAGCGCTAAACCAGAAGCTAGCCGCTTGGCTGGTGGAGTCTCTTGTGCTCCTGCTCCCTGTCACGTTACATATTTATTGTAAAGTTAAGTAGGTTAGGTTTAGTAAAAGAAACATGGTGATGACGTACCTTAAAATAACTCAAAGTTCACTTGGTTTCACACAAACACTTTACTTCTGGAGGAAAGTCCTGTGTTTGATTGACCATCCACCACCACAACCTGCTATGATAATAATAATCTTTATCCTACTTCCTTCTGTACTCCTGTCATTGCACTGGTCATGTGATCACAGCCTTCTCAATTACGTAGGTTATAAACAAACTCATGATTGCATAAGTTATGCACAAAGTCTGGCATGTTACTTTTCTTAGGTACACATACAAACAGTGCAGAGAACAGCCTGCTCATTTAGCCAGTTGTTAGCAGCTGTCTTTTTCTAGACACATAAAAGCTTCTGAATTCACAGTGGGTTATTTACTGACTTACTTATGTCGCAGAACAAAACATGAATGTCTCTTCAGCTTGTGTGAACCACAGACTTTATTTCAGACAACTCACCAAAATCCCGTTCAGAACACACATTGACTTCAAGACGAGGGAACATGCCATGCTAAAATGCTAACTCCAGGTTTTAGGACTCGTTGCTGCAGCGCTCTGTTAGAGGGTAGAAACAATGACCTGTGAGGTCGTCTGGGTCGGAGGACTTGCTGAAATGCAACGCTCATATATTTCCCTTCTCTGTTCGCAGAGCTTCTAGTTCAGTAGTTAGGATGGTTTGTATTTGTGGCATCTTGGACTCATAGTTTTAACACTCAGGAGCCAACTAACAGCTTCATGTTCAACAGTGTGTGTGCATGCAGTCATGTCAGTCAATGAGGTGAAATGATGAAATGTTCTGGTGATGTGTTTTGTTTTCACTGTATCTGATAAAATGTGTTTGACATGTCTTTTATCAGGATTCTTGCCGAAGTCACCAACACGTCCTCCCTCTGTGAAACTGTAACAGATGTTGGTATAATACATGTAAACCCTGAATCTGTCAAAGTGTCTTAGGCTGTTATCCTGGTAGTGTTGGTGACTTTGAGCCCACAGGTGTACTGTCTGTCTGTCTGTCTGTCTGTCTGTCTGTCTGTCTGTCTGTCTGAACGCCTTGGCCTGGCCTGCCTGTGTGCCCTTCTTGCAGCTCTCTCTGTTCTTCTTCCGTCCTGTAGAAAGAGTACAGGAGGGATCTAGAGGAGGGAGTGAAGGGTAAAGGGCTAACTGTACTGGAGGAAACTCCGGAGCTTTTGAGAGCAAGGAATGCCACTCAAATCCTGTGTGAGGTATGGCTGACTGAGAAGTGATGGAAACACCATCACACTCTCAACTGAGTGCCTTCCCACAATCCTGCTGTGGTGCACCATCTGCTGAATCCTCTCCCCTAACTGAGCTTCATCATCACACTAAAAGGGCGACTGCTGGGTGTGACTTTGATCCTTGCTTCATGACATCACTAATCTTTCAGCACCCTCCTTTCTTTGATTCTTATGAAATGTTCTTACAAGTTAAAACCTTCTCCTTCATCTGTTTGAGTTCCCACGGGTTCCTCTCACACTCGTCTTCTTGTAATGTCCGATAAATGTTCCAGAGATCAACCTCAGATGTACTGAAAGCACATTGTGTTGAGGTTTAATATGAAACATGCAACACTCTGTATTTATTCAGGATTTTATCTTTGACTAGTTTATAGTTACTGATTTCACAGCAGACGTAGCTGCAGCCCACCTGCACACAGGAAGAATAACAGAAGTGCTTAGTGCTGTAGGAAATAGGGATGAGCCAGTACGTCATCATTTTATCTGCATCCTTTCAACCAACTCAATTATCTGTACCTGTATCCATACCTGGAATGGGCGGGGTTTAAAGAGGAAGTGGCTGGGGCCTAACCAGACATCACTTAATTTTAGATCTGCTCGACCCTGGTGGTCAACAAAGCATCAAGGCTGTGCACAAGAAGTCAAGACTTTACATCATTTTAATTGAGCTCACTGTTTTTGTTAAAATGTGCTCTGGGGGAGGTTGATATTTGGAACGAACATCAGAC
Organism: Epinephelus lanceolatus; assembly: GCF_041903045.1. Taxonomy (NCBI): domain Eukaryota; kingdom Metazoa; phylum Chordata; class Actinopteri; order Perciformes; family Serranidae; genus Epinephelus; species Epinephelus lanceolatus. The sequence goes on from NC_135747.1 coordinate 44,953,356, forward strand.
GAAACACTGTGAAGAACTTTACGGGTTTTTACATAAACTGAAATAATGAAAAATGAAAGTGGAAATAGACGATAACTCGTTATGAAGTGAATGTTAACCACACAGTGTAATGGTGATAGAATAATGACATCATTGGAGTTTAGATTGGTTTCCTTCAAGCCTCTCTTAAAGGGCCAGTGTGTAATATTTGGCATGGTTTATTGTCAATCTGAATCTGAATCCGAATATTCTACCCATTAATATGTTTATATAAGTGTATAATCACTATAAAATAAAATTCGTTTGGTTTTCGTAGCCTTATAGTTATGCTTTTATATATATATAGCAAGGGCCTTGTTTTAGAGAGGTCGCCATCTTGCGCCGCCATGTATGTACAGCAGACTGAGTGGACGATCCAGCCAGCCAGAGAACGCGTTTCGCGTGTATAAATGAACCAATGAAGACAGCGGAAGGAAGGAAGAAGGAGGAAGAAACAGCAGAGAGTGTTAGTAGTTCGTCGATGGAGAGTAGTGAAAAGTTTTTTTAGTTATAAAGTTTGCGAATGGACCACACTTACCACACAACAGGAGAGAATGAACCCGAACCGTCATCTGCGAGGAAAAGAAGACGCAACTTCACTCCTTGTGATGCACCCTCTGCGGCGCTTTTCCTCCTGATGATATATCTCCCCAACGATGGCAGCAGTAGCACCGAATCCCATTCTGTGCATTCAGCCTCTGTTCTCACCCGCTCAGCATCAAACACATGGAGTTCCTCATCTGTGTGCTCCGGCTCAAACAGGTATGGCTCTGGGTCTGTGTCTGCTACAAGAAACTCTTCAAAATCACGTTCAAAGTCGTCCATTGCAGCTACTATAGTCCGGAGATATTGCTAGGCTAAATAAACAGCTGAGCTCTGTTTACAGGCTACACTGTCAGTCAGTGTGCGGGCTGGAGATTGGTGGAGCAGAGAGGGGAGGGGGTCCCCACTTAGCATGGTAAACGAGTATGTGTGTATGAAGTGTGTGTGTTACGCTAGAAGAGTCAGAGTTTGGGACGGAGTCTTTTACACCCTGGAGTGTTACTGGAGTTTCTGGAGTGCTCAAATAAACTGGCCTTTTTCCTGAACGCTCCTCTGGTCTCCTGCTCGTGAGGGATTCATTACAATATCGTAACATGGTTTAGATTTCTAAATAAACATTCACCTCGTCACTAGATAGACCTACTCCTGAAAAACTCATGCGCAAGGCTTTTTGTCCCTACGAGGCCACCGTCATTTACCTGACGGGAGGGGTGAGCGAGTGAGCCCTGCAATCTAGAATTTGACCACTGATGTCACTGTTTTCAACCCATTTTACACACTGGCCCTTTAAGACTCACCAGTTTCACCAGCTATGATCGCTCTGGAAAATGGTGTTTACAGCACAAAGGAAGTGCATCAACCAAAACAGGAAGAGGATAGTGCTTTGTTTTCCTCGGTGGCTTTCCAAAGACTATCACTGTAATGTCTTTGAAGCTATTATCCTCAGCAGCAAAAATGACAGAACAATCAAAGCAACTTCAGAAAACAAAAAAACAGTGTGTGCTGAGCTGTTGGTAGCTGAGGCTCTGAGGTAAACAAGAAGTGATCTGGTTGTCTTTGGGCATCAACAATAATACCACTTGTAAATAAGAGGGAGGGAAAAGCTGAAGAGTTGTCTGTTTCCACTTTAAGAGAAACTATACTTTAACACACCGTCTTTAACTCGTGTTGTTTTATCTTTCCACACAATCTGCTGTCCCGATGACCTTTGAAAATAAAATTTCCTCTAACCGTCTTTATTCACCATCTCTTGGATGTTTGGTTTTGCATCCTCTCAGTATGAATAAATCCTGTTATCTATAGTTGTCTGACAGTCGTATTAGTACAGTGCTTTGTTTAACACCTGATCACCTGTAACATTTACAGAGAGAGTACAAGAAGTCACTGGAGCAGGAGATCAAGGGCAAAGGAATGTTGGCTTTGGCTACAGACACCCCCGACTTCATGAGGGCCAGGAACGCCACTGACATCCTCAGTCAGGTCTGAATCATACTGTGTCTCCATTTAGATCTATCAGTGATCCACAGACTGGCTCTGGTGTGTTTGTGTCAGGTCTGAATCTGTGCTGAATGATATATATATTTATTGTGTTTCAGACCAAGTACAAGCAGACCGCTGAGATGGACAGGGCCAGCTACACCACTGTGATCGACACCCCAGACATTATCCACGCTCAACAGATGAAGAACATCGTCAGCCAGGTGATTAAACCTTCCACAGGTTTCAGTTATAGGTTTCAGTGTGGAGGATTTAGAAGCATCCAGCAGTGAGGTTGCAGATTTTTAACCAACTGAATACCCCTCTGCCTGCCTCCTTACGGTGGCCTTCAGGTGACATAAAGCCACAGACTGTATAAAAAATGGATGCAGCCACCGTGACATCACCTGTTGGTTTGTGGACTCCTGTTTTAAAGCCTCAAGTCGGACATTATGGTCATCGCCATTTTGGATATTTGGAGCCAGAAGTGAGCAGATTCAGAGCTAACCCTAACGTTAGGTGCTAGATTGTTTAGCACGGTACATTTACAGCTCTGATTAACTGTGATAACGCTAATGCTAATTTTTTGCTAGCAAAAAACAAACAAATGTCATCACCAGAAAATATGAACATCCGATAACTGAACACTGAACAAGACTTTTTTAAGTGACCAAAATGTTACAATCAACTTTCATGAACTGAAAACACACTGAAATAGCAACAGCTATGCATACACTCTTTTAATCTGGGGTGATGCCACGGTTACGTTACCTAACCAACGCTGTCGCTGTGGTATCAGCTTGTCAGCTCAAAGTGGACACACCCTTAATTATGCATAAAAAAAAATCAGTCCCTGTTGTCATGAATGTTGAAATAATCTTTAGAGACCTGTAAACATGTTTATTTCTACACGTGAACATGGAGGTCTGTGGGGACTGACTCACTCATGGAGTCAGCCTCAAGTGGACATCAGAGGAACTGCAGTTTTTGGCACTTCCTGTTGGCTTCATTTCTCAGCCACAGAGGTTACCGCTTGGTTAAAAGGTGAAAGGTTCTTTCTGGAAACTGCTTGTCCGCTCTGGGCTACTGTAGAGACATGGCAGGTTTTGTGGAAGAGGATCTGCTCCCTGTATAGATAAAAACAACTCATTCTAAGCCAACGAAAACACAACAACACTTAGTTTCAGCTGATTTTACACTGATGAAAACACTAGAAATGTTCTGAATGTTCTGTTTCTGCCCATACACCCCCTGAATCCTTCACACTGGACATTTAACACATGTCTGGGGAAATCCTAAAACAATGAACTGAAGAGTCTTGAAATATTGTGTGGATCTGTTTTAATAATGAAACATCCTACTGTTTGTGTCCACCAGAAAAAGTACAAGGAGGAGGCAGAGAAGACGATGTCTCACTATGTGCCGGTCCTGGACACTCCTGAGATGCAGAGAGTCCGAGAGAACCAGAAGAATTTCAGCACTGTAAGTCATGAAATGATAAATGATGCTGATGGTGACGTACAGTGTGAAGTCAGAGGATCCTCTGGTGTCTGCTGCTCATTCTGTGTGTGTCTCTGTGTCTGTGTTCTCTTATTGGACTGAGTCCAGCTGTAAAGTGTTTGGTGTCACGTGTTGAGTCAGCTCAGTGTCGTATTCAGAGAAAAAGCTTTGGAGCTAATCCTGAGCAGAAACTGAGACACTTTTTCATAGTTTCTGGTTTTCTGTTTCTTTTCTTCTCTTTATCATTGTGAAACATTTTAACTGCACTTTGTTTTTCTCTCCTGTAGAATCTTTACCAGATTGACCTTAAAAACATAAAGGGCAAAGTGTCTACTGTAAAGGACACTCCTGAAATGCTTCGTGTTAAAGAGAATACAAAGAATTTCAGCTTGGTATCTACGTCATATTATTATTTCTTTTCTTAATATTTCCTAATAACACTTTTCCTTACTCCTCTCTTTATTTTTTAACCACCCTGACATGCAGCCCCAATTTCTTTGGACCAAACACAGAGTTTTTAACCATGTAGAATAAGCAGCATTTTAATTCACGCCACTAACCCCTGACAGTTTCTCTATAGTGCAACATGTCTGTGTGTTAGTGCAGAGCTTGTGTGTTGTTAGATATGTGTTCACAGAACCATGATGTCGTGGGTGTGTTGGTTTATGTGTGTGTTTGTCTCATTCAGTGTGTTTTTGTTGGTGTGTGTTGGATTGTATTCACAAAGCAGATAAAATAGTTTGCAAGTTAAATGAAGCACCACGTCCTGGTTACCAGAGAGCTGAAATCAGGCTAACCTCTGGTTGCTGCTTTCATTCCTCGTCCATGTAAAGATTCAGTACAAAGAGGAGGTGGGAGGAGGAACAGCTTTACCGGAGACGCCTGAGATGGAGAGAGTTAAACGCAACCAGCGGAACGTTAGCACGGTACTCCACAGAGTGACCCTGCCCTCCACCAGCTTTACCTCCATATCCCCTCCTGTTCTCAGAATATAACCCGACCTGTCCTCACACGTCATCTCTTCAAATAATAATCTGCAAATCGCCATTTCAATCCAGCATTTTACAGATTTATTTCATGTTTGTTATTTTACTTTCAGTATAATATTTTCTCACTAATTACAGGATTGTACGGAGCCCCCAAAGACAACACACGTTTTAGTTTAACTTGTGGAAAGGTAGAGATGTAGCTTCGTCTTTACTGCAATACACACGCCTGTTTCCACAGAACACTACATGGCCAAAACTATGTGGACACTCCTTTCCAAGGACTTTTGGTTTATTGCTGTTTTTCATTGTTTGGTCTGAGCAGCTTATTTCCATACAGATGAAAAGTTAATGCTCCAGCATGCAGTGGGCTTTAGACTAAACAAAAACTTCTCTTTTTGCTCCCATCATTGCTCACAGGCTCAAGTTTAAGATCTAAGACTTTTTGTGCTTACAGAAGTCTTCTTTATCTTTATCTCAAATTTTGGTCACAGGTGTGTTAAAATCCATGTTAGTGACCTCTTTCCTAAGATAACCCATCCACCTGACAGGTGTGTCTGGTTAAACAGCATCGTTACTACACAGGTGTGTCTTGGGATCATCACAATGAAAGGTCACTCTGCAATGAGTAGTAATGTTTGATCACACGACATAATGCCGAAGGTATCACAGGTTTATGAGGTAGTGTGTTGTTGGTATACTGACTGCAGTAATGTTCACAACAACACAATACAACTCCAATGTCTTTTCACTGAATTTGGCAGTACATCCAACCAACATCACAACTGCAGATCATGTACAAAACACATCCAACATCATCATCAAGATCCTCTGAGAAATAAGTCTTTGTTGCATAAAACAGTCTCAGATATTCAACCTGTGATAAATAGGAGCAAAAACAAGTGTTGCAATTATATTTTAATTCAGTATATGACAATGAATGTTGCCGTGCACAAAGCCGTGTCCATAAAGAAAAAGTTTTTCCAGAGTCCTGACCTCAACCCCATCTGAGACCTTTACAATTAACTAAACTGGCAACTGTGAGCCAGACCTCATCACCCAACACCAGTGTCCGACCTCACCAACACTTTAGTGGCTGAATGGGATCAAATATCTGCAGCTGAAAGAGTGGGAGCTGTTTCAGTTTCATATTATAGACCATGATTTTAAAATGTTTGAAAACCGTTGCACAGTACAGCAGTGGTTGGGTGTCTACATACTTTTGGCAGCATAGTGAACGTGTCCATCAGTTCCTTTGAGGGCTCCGTAGGATTTTTCTTTCTCATGATAATTCATCACATCTAAACCCTGAAGTCATAAACTAAATCAAGTATCATCCATTTTAAAGCAGAGTGTGAATATTTCACAACCTTATTTATCACCAACACTCCCAACTGTCACTGACCTGTGTGAACACTGGCATCACGTGTTACTGTCAGCTGTTGTATGTTGGTGATATGAATCAGTGGACATGTCTGTGTGTCCTCAGTACATACTGTCCTTTGTGTCTGTCCCTGTCTGACTCTGTGTCTCATGGGTCAGATTCAGTACAAGGACTCTGTGGGTCAAGGCACGTCCATCCCAGATCTCCCTGAGGTGAAGCGGGTCCGAGAAACCCAGAAGAATATCAGCTTGGTAGAGACAAAGGACTGCAGTGACCCTGATCTGACCCCCTTACAGTCATTTCATAAAATGCCCTCTGACCTCTCCTACTAGTCTGAAACTCTAGACCCTCCGTGTTTTTAGCACTGGTTTCCCCTCCTCCACTCTAAGTCTCATAAATCACTCCTTTTTACCAACCGTGGTTAATGACGTGATTTTGAATTTACATTTCTACAAAAAAAGTCCCTTAATTTTGTTTTCTCAAAATCAGTCTGCATTTCCCTGTTTTTTGTATTTTATTTCATTTTTTGATATTTTTGGTATTTCCTTCCCTCCCAGATCTGAAACTAATCCTCCTCTGAGTGTGTGTCCTCCATATTTGACTTTCTGTGTCGTCTCATTCAAAGATTCAATACAAGGCAGACGTGGGACAAGGCACGTCAGTGTCAGAGACCCCAGAGATGGAGAGAGTTAAACGCAATCAGCAAAACATTAGCACGGTACTCCACAGAGTCACCCTGCAACCTCCTGCTCTACATTCATTTACCTCAGTCAACTCTTCCTCACTCTTCATCTCCCTCAAACACAATGTCATGAGCTGTTACTGTCTGTGTGTCCTCAGTACATACTGTCCTTGTGTCTGTCCCTGTCTGACTCTGTGTCTCTGTAACTTATTTATACGACGGTCAGATTCAGTACAAGGACTCTGTGGGTCAAGGCACGTCCATCCCAGATCTCCCTGAGGTGAAGCGGGTCCGAGAAACCCAGAAGAATATCAGCTTGGTAGAGACAAAGGACTGCAGTGACCCTGATCTGACCCCCTTACAGTCATTTCATAAAATGCCCTCTGACCTCTCCTACTAGTCTGAAACTCTAGAAACCTCTACCTCCTTCATCCTAACTACGTTTCATAGATCACTCCTTTTTACCAGCTTTGGTTAACGATGTGATTTTGAATTCACATTTTCACAAAAAAAAAAAAATAAAACAAAAAAAAACACACCCCCCACCACAGATAATTCCCCTTCATTTTTCCCTGAAATAAATCTGTATTGACCTGTTTTTTAATTTAATTCACAAACAAAGGCCACGGCAATACAGTTATAGACTGCAGTTAGTTCATTACACACAATGGATGAAGGGATGAGGTTTGAGGGAAGTCTGGAAGAGGAAGAGGGGAAACCAGTGCTAAAAACACGGAGGGTCTATAGTTTTATAGTAGTAGGAGAGGATGTGGGATGAAAGAATAAGGGTTGAGGGATTTGGGTCGAAGGGATGAGGGTCGAGGGAAGCCAGGAAGAGGATCGAAGGATGTAGGATGAAGGGATGAGGGTCGAGGGAAGCCAGGAAGAGGATCGAAGGATGTGGGATGAAAGGATAAGGGTTGAGGGATTTGGGTCGAAGGGATGAGGGTCGAGGGAAGCCAGGAAGAGGATCGAAGGATGTGGGATGAGGGGATAAGGGTCGAGGGATTTGGGTCAAAGGGATGAGGGTCGAGGGAAGCCAGGAAGAGGATCGAAAGATGTGGGATGAAGGGATAAGGGTTGAGGGATTTGGGTCGAAGGGATGAGGGTCGAGGGAAGCCAGGAAGAGGATCGAAGGATGTAGGATGAAGGGATGAGGGTCGAGGGAAGCCAGGAAGAGGATCGAAGGATGTGGGATGAAAGGATAAGGGTTGAGGGATTTGGGTCGAAGGGATGAGGGTCGAGGGAAGCCAGGAAGAGGATCGAATGATGTGGGATAAAGGGATGAGGTTTGAGGGAAGTCTGGAAGAGGAAGAGGGGAAACCAATGCTAAAAACACGGAGGGCCCAAATCCCTCAACCCTTATTCTTTCATCCCACATCCTCTCCTACTACTATAAAAGGATGTGGGATGAAAGAATAAGGGTTGAGGGATTTGGGTCGAAGGGATGAGGGTCGAGGGAAGCCAGGAAGAGGATCGAAGGATGTGGGATGAAGGGATAAGAGTCGAGGGAAGCCAGGAAGAGGATCGAAGGATGTGGGATGAAGGGATAAGGGTCGAGGGAAGCCAGGAAGAGGATCGAAGGATGTGGGATGAAAGGATAAGGGTTGAGGGATTTGGGTCGAGGGAAGCCAGGAAGAGGATCGAAGGATGTAGGATGAAGGGATGAGGGTCGAGGGAAGCCAGGAAGAAGATCGAAGGATGTGGGATGAAAGGATAAGGGTTGAGGGATTAGGGTCGAAGGGATGAGGGTCGAGGGAAGCCAGGAAGAGGATCGAAGGATGTGGGATGAAGGGATAAGGGTCGAGGGAAGCCAGGAAGAGGATCGAAGGATGTGGGATGAAGGGATAAGGGTTGAGGGATTTGGGTCGAAGGGATGAGGGTCGAGGGAAGCCAGGAAGAGGATCGAAGGATGTAGGATGAGGGGATAAGGGTCGAGGGATTTGGGTCAAAGGGATGAGGGTCGAGGGAAGCCAGGAAGAGGATCGAAAGATGTGGGATGAAGGGATAAGGGTTGAGGGATTTGGGTCGAAGGGATGAGGGTCGAGGGAAGCCAGGAAGAGGATCAAAGGATGTGGGATGAAAGGATAAGAGTTGAGGGATTTGGGTCGAAGGGATGAGGGTCGAGGGAAGCCAGGAAGAGGATCGAAGGATGTAGGATGAAGGGATGAGGGTCGAGGGAAGCCAGGAAGAGGATCGAAGGATGTGGGACGAAGGGATAAGGGTTGAGGGATTTGGGTCGAAGGGATGAGGGTCGAGGGAAGCCAGGAAGAGGATCGAAGGATGTGGGATGAGGGGATAAGGGTCGAGGGATTTGGGTCAAAGGGATGAGGGTCGAGGGAAGCCAGGAAGAGGATCGAAAGATGTGGGATGAAGGAATAAGGGTTGAGGGATTTGGGTCGAAGGGATGAGGGTCGAGGGAAGCCAGGAAGAGGATCAAAGGATGTGGGATGAAAGGATAAGGGTTGAGGGATTTGGGTCGAAGGGATGAGGGTCGAGGGAAGCCAGGAAGAGGATCGAAGGATGTAGGATGAAGGGATGAGGGTCGAGGGAAGCCAGGAAGAAGATCGAAGGATGTGGGATGAAAGGATAAGGTTTGAGGGATTTGGGTCGAAGGGATGAGGGTCGAGGGAAGCCAGGAAGAGGATCGAATGATGTGGGATGAAGGGATAAGGGTCGAGGGAAGCCAGGAAGAGGATCGAAGGATGTGGGATGAAGGGATAAGGGTCGAGGGATTTGGGTCGAAGGGATGAGGGTCGAGGGAAGCCAGGAAGAGGATCGAAGGATGTGGGATGAAGGGATAAGGGTCGAGGGATTTGGGTCGAAGGGATGAGGGTCGAGGGAAGCCAGGAAGAGGATCGAAGGATGTGGGATGAAGGGATAAGGGTTGAGGGATTTGGGTCGAAGGGATGAGGGTCGAGGGAAGCCAGGAAGAGGATCGAAGGATGTAGGATGAAGGGATACGGGTCGAGGGAAGCCAGGAAGAGGATTGAAGGATGTGGGATGAAAGGATAAGGGTTGAGGGATTTGGGTCGAAGGGATGAGGGTCGAGGGAAGCCAGGAAGAGGATCGAAGGATGTAGGATGAAGGGTTAGGGTTGAGGGAAGCCAGGAAGAGGATCGAAGGATGTGGGATGAAAGGATAAGGGTTGAGGGATTTGGGTTGAAGGGATGAGGGTCGAGGGAAGCCAGGAAGAGGATCGAAGGATGTGGGATTGAGGGATGAAGGGATGAGGACTGAGGGAAGTATGGAAGAGGATTGGTCTCAGACAGGTAGAAGGTCAGGTATCGGTTGAAGGAGGGAGGGCGGGACAGAACCAGGGAAGTTGAGACAGTTTGGGGGAGTCGTCTCTTTGTCTGCTCTACTACAGATAGAGTCCTGTGGTGATTCCTGTATTCTCTGGATGAGATGGAGACGTGGTCTTTGTTCCTGAACTTAGTTATAAAAACTAGTTTTTGATATTTTTGGTATTTCCTTCCCTCCCAGATCTGAAACTAATCCTCCTCTGAGTGTGTGTCCTCCATATTTGACTTTCTGTGTCGTCTCATTCAAAGATTCAATACAAGGCAGACGTGGGACAAGGCACGTCAGTGTCAGAGACCCCAGAGATGGAGAGAGTTAAACGCAATCAGCAAAACATTAGCACGGTACTCCACAGAGTCACCCTGCAACCTCCTGCTCTACATTCATTTACCTCAGTCAACTCTTCCTCACTCTTCATCTCCCTCAAACACAATGTCATGAGCTGTTACTGTCTGTGTGTCCTCAGTACATACTGTCCTTGTGTCTGTCCCTGTCTGACTCTGTGTCTCTGTAACTTATTTATACGACGGTCAGATTCAGTACAAGGACTCTGTGGGTCAAGGCACGTCCATCCCAGATCTCCCTGAGGTGAAGCGGGTCCGAGAAACCCAGAAGAATATCAGCTTGGTAGAGACAAAGGACTGCAGTGACCCTGATCTGACCCCCTTACAGTCATTTCATAAAATGCCCTCTGACCTCTCCTACTAGTCTGAGACTCTAGAAACCTCTACCTCCTTCATCCTAACTACGTTTCATAGATCACTCCTTTTTACCAGCCTTGGTTAACGATGTGATTTTGAATTCACATTTTCATAAAAACATAATTTCCCTCCATTTTACCCCCTCAGATAAAGGCCTTTTCACACCAGGGAAAAAACGAAATAAAAAAAGAGAATATTCGTTAATGGTTTATTGCGTTCAAACTTTTCACTCAAAGGTAGACAAGAAGATTTGAGTTCTGATTTTTTTGGTCGGTTGTTTTTATCGGCAGAAAATGAAACAGCTGAAGAGAAAAAAAGACACTGCGATATAGGAACAGGTGTGGGCAGGCTGTTAGAGATAGATGGGATTAACTTATGACTGACGTGCGATTTATTCACATGATTTATTGGTGTTTGGTGTGAAAAGACCTTAAAGGAGCATTTCCCTGAATTATTTTTTGTTCCTTCCCTCCCAGATCTGAAACTAATCCTCCTCTGAGTGTGTGTCCTCCATATTTGACTTTCTGTGTCGTCTCATTCAAAGATTCAATACAAGACAGACGTGGGACAAGGCACGTCAGTGTCAGAGACCCCAGAGATGGAGAGAGTTAAACGCAATCAGCAAAACATTAGCACGGTACTCCACAGAGTCACCCTGTCCCCTTCACCCCGCTCATCTCCCTCAAACATAACAGCTCTCCTGATCCTGTCACAGCTGATACTGATCACATCAAACCCACTGTGCAGAGTTAACAGGGTCATCTAAACCCCACCAGCCTCCGTCACAATCTGCTTCTCCATCTCTCAGGATAAAACACAGTGTGTGTGTTTGACTCCATGTTTCATGTCTGCTGTGAGTTCTGGTGCAGTGTTGTGTCTCTGTCCTCCTGCAGCTGTCTCTGACTGACCTCTTTATTTCTCCTCCCCCTCAAACTGGCTGTGGGGCAGATAAAGTACAAGGACTCTCTGGGTCGAGCTACGGCTATCCCGGACCTGCCGGAGGTGAAGCGGGTCAGACAAACCCAGAAGCACATCAGCTCGGTAGCGGATCCAAACCGAACCACGTGTGCTCCCTAACTGTTGAGAGTGGACAGTAGTGCCCATCAATAATACCCATCATGCCCGTGTGCTCCCCCCCCCACCCCCCCTCCCTCCTGCTGTCATCTCACACCCTCATCACCTCTCCCTCATCTTCATCTTCATCTTCATCCAAGGCACAGACTTCAGTTTCCTGAGCTCCAGCTCGCCGTCATTTCTTTTTTTCTTTCCTCCATCTTTAATCTCCAACCATCCGCCCCTCAAGCTGAGTGACAGCCTCCTCTCTGGTTTTCTAACCCACAGCTCAGCTTCTTCACACCAAGCTGCTGAATTAATTTTCACTCAACAGCTAACGACAAACTAAACGTCCTGCTGCAACGTAGGAGTGTGTTTGTTTCCTCCACAGTGATCCTGGCTGTTTCCAGCGGAGCTGCCAGGATGAGTCACTCTATAGGACCAATTTCTCAGACGCTGTTTCCAAAATGTCTCAAACAGTTCCTTATCTGAGATTATTCAAAGTCCCCCTCCACGTCACATATGTCTTTCTCATGTTCATGTCTGACCCTGATCCTGACTCTACTGACCTGTGTCTCTGCAGAGTTTGTCTAAAGAAAGGTGTTTTCACATCCCTCCGCCCTAAAATCTGAGATTTAAATATTTGCTGGGACAGACAGATCAGTACGTCACTGATGAGAAAACTGTGCACTCAGTCTGTTTACAGTCACAGTGAAGTGGAGCTACAGTCCCAGCTGGACGAGGACATTTAATTGGACTTCTGTTCTTGTCCCAGTATACAAGCACAGGAGGGGAAACATGAAATACACATCAACAGGGGAACAGACTTCAACACAACACCTGAAACCTGCAGTGCAGAGCAGACTTGTCAGCACAGAGAGCAGAGTTAGCATTAGCATAGTGAAAGTACTTAGAGCACACATGGTATAATGTGCAGTTTTTAGGATGCAGACAGGACCCAGAGCTTTCCTCAGTTATCTACAAAAAACTCTATCAGAGCAGATATTACAGTAATGTGTGTTTCACAACCACTAACCCAGAGTCAGACTCAGCCAGTTAGCCTACAAGCTAACGGGTCCATGTCATTGGTTCGACATCCCATTAGTCCGACTGTCTGCAGTGCTGAACGGCTCGCGGCGGGCGTATGGTGTGCCGCGACCGGCTTGAGGCGGAGCAGACTCACGGCTTATGTGTTTTCACTTTCTTTTTCATTTTAACCCACACCATGATCTTTTCCTGACCCTAACCAAGTGGTTTTTGTGCCTAAACCTAACCAGACCTTAACCACAGGGCATCATGATGATTTCGGAACAATGGGTTTAATATGGTTGGAACAATGGGCTGTCGAACCAATGGGCAGTTCCCCAAGCTAACAGACAACGTAAACAAGAGAAAGAAGCTAACTACCATAACCATTTTGATTCATCTGCTAGTCGCCGATGTCTGACTCATAGTCTGTATAAAATAATGGCTGCAATGTCCTCGTGACGCTGTGCGATCGCTGGAGAAAGTGGAACGTGAAAGGTAGTGCAAGCAGCTGTGGTTGGTGAGATGGAAGTTAGATCCAGAATTACTCAGTGAGGCCCCGTTGTTTCCGTTTTCCTGTGTGAAGACCGTGTTATAGACTAAAGGTTCATCCCAGCAGTGTCTCTTAAAGTGTGTGTGGAGGGGGACTTTAATCTGTGAACCATCCTGAACTCTGCTCTGTCTGTATCTGCTGTCTCTGAGTCTGAGGTTAATGTGAGTCTATGAAAGCAGTCCTATAGGTGTGTGGTCTGTGTGTGCTTCAGTGTCTGACTGGCCCCTCTGGGGCCCCTGTGCTTCTGTCCTGTAGGTGTGGTATAAAGACAGTTCAGCCAAAGGAACTCCTGTGGTCTTTACCCCAGAGATGGAGCGAGTCAAAAGGAACCAAGAGAACATTAGCTCGGTACCTTCAGACCTCCAACAAGAACATATTCTACTGAAGAAAATGTTCTCCGTCTGCCCTGGTTAACCCCTTCCTAACCGACCTGTCTCCTGGCTCTATAGTTAATGATATTAATTCTCCCGTCACGCTCTTTTTTGAATGTTTAATCCCACCAGCTGTGGTGTGTCTGTGCACATCATCACTGCTAACCTCTCCTCCACATCATCCTGTGCCCCTCCCACTGAAGACTGGGATGTATTTTTGTTTCTAATTCATCCGTCTGAATCCCAGTACTGTAACCCCTCCCAGCAGCTGTGTGTGTCGTCCCTCCACTCAGCCTCTGTGCCACGCCCTTTGTGCTGTGGATGCTAACGGCTACTGTCTGATGTCCTCAGATCAGAGACGTTTCAGCCGCTCACTGTGTGTCCTCTGCTCCTCCGCCAGGTGCTGTACTCTGACAGCTTCCGTAAGCAGGTCCAGGGCAAGGCCGCCTTCGTCCTGGACACGCCTGAGATGAGACGCGTCAGAGAGACTCAGCGCATCATCTCTGGAGTAAGACTTTATGGATGTTTGTGCACGTGAAGTTTGATCTCTACTGCAGAGTGTTTACTTCTCTGCTTCTTCTCTACTTAAATGATGAAGCTGGTGTTAGTCTGTATTCTTTCTTGTAAACAAATCCCATGAAGACAGATAGAAGCCAACAGTGTGTCAGTCTGTCTCTGAACGGCTTCATATCCCTGCCCTCTCAGTCGATCTCAGCCCCAACACACTTCCTCCAGCTGAAAACTTAAATCTTTTAAAATCAGGTCTCATTAACAGACTTTTATTTTGGATAAAGTCTCAGTAATTTATTCAGACAGCTGGAAACTGATTTTAGAACATGTCACTCAGTCAGGAGTAAACTGTGCATTTGTTGAGGACTATTTTCAGCAGCGGATTAAAACACATTTGGTGCTCTAGTGAAGCTTTTCTGAACCAGTGGACCTCGGAGCGCCATCAAGTGGGCGTGGCCAGATATTTAGATCTTTAGGTCCTTTTTGTCCTTTTCATTAAAGAGTAAGATCCTTTTTGTTGAACCAGAAACAGGCCTGACAGTGCCGTCACCAAACCCACCAGACTCCATTTAAATAATCAGTAATTTAGCGAGTACAGGCACAGCATGATGTCACATCCAACTGAATGAATTAAGGGTTAATTTCAGCCAAACCAGAGGTGCTGATTGTTTGAACAGTCAAAACTTGGACAGGGACAGTTTTTGTGAGTTTTATTTTTGTTTCTGTCGACTGTGAATAAAGTGTGTTTTATGATGATAAAGTTATCTTTTATTTAGATGGAGTCTGGTGTGTTTGGCGATGGCAGTTTCATGTCTGTTTTTCGAGGCTGTTTCTGGTTAAACAAAAAGGATTTTAGTCTTTAACATGAAGGTCTTTTTCTGCAGGGATCCTTTCTATGAGGCTGTCAGACACTCTGAATATCAATGTGAGCCTGTCAGTGAAAAAACACTTTCAGTGGACATAAATTGATGTTGCTCAGTTGCCTGCAGGGAAAACGCAGCCTGTTTCGTCGCTGCTGGCTGTGGCACTACTTCAATACTAGACAGGTTCAAAGATTGCTCCCATTAGTCTCTTAGAGACAAAAACATGGAAAAAATAGGGTCCATGTTGAAAAATACTCAAGTTACACTTTAAGCCCCAAAAGACTGAAACCCCCTGATGTACTGAGTGTTTCCTGTGGGCAGTGGACAGTGTGTGTGTGTGTGTGTGTGTGTGTGTGTGTTTCCACTCAGTGTGGTTGTGACCTGTGCTCCTCAGGTGAGATACCACGAGGACTTTGAGAAGAGCAAAGGCAGCTTCACTCCCACCACCACCGACCTGGTGACCGAGCGTGTGAAGAAGAACACTCAGGACTTCAGTGACATCAGCTACCGTGGCATCCAGAGACGCGTGGTGGAGATGGAGAGGAGACGTGCCATCGAGCACGACCAGGAGACCATCACTGGTACAGTTAGACACATGCACACATGGAAACACGTGAAGTTGTTGGAGACACTGGCTCAACTTTAATGTGATCAGCCCTCAGAGCTCAGCATACCTTTTTTTGTAATGACTGATGATCTTTAAAAGCCCCGGAGGTCGTGTTTTAGTCACTGCTGAACTGATCCTGTTTGTGACTGTGTGTCCTCAGATCTGCGTGTGTGGCGCACAAACCCTGGCTCTGTGTTTGACTACGACCCTGCTGAGGACAACATCCAGTCCAGGAGTCTGCACATGATGTCAGGTGAGATCAGACACCCCCAAAAAACTATGACATCACAGGTCAGCAGAAGAAGGGAGCATTTTAGTTATATTTAGTGTGAAAATATATTATTTAGTCCAAATATCATGAATGTTTCCCAAAATATTCAGAGATACTGCATCCTGTGTGCTGAGGTTTCTAAGTTACTGTGTAATAGTCCAAATATGGGTAACAGTTTAACTCCATTGTGGGGGCGGGGGGGGGGGGGGGCACTTTCAGCTGCTCTGATGTTACATGTGATCATAAAGAGCTGTCTCCATCTGACCTTTGACACTCTTCTGACAGTTCAAGCTCAGCGTCGCAGCAAGGAGCACTCCCGCTCCACCAGCGCCCTGAGCGGCATGGCTGACGAGAAGTCTGAGGTGTCCCAGGACGCCGACCATCACATGTCTCTCTACAGCAATGGCTTCATGGCGTCCTCTGTTGGTAAGTGATCCACCGTCACCTCAACAAACACTGTACATGTGTGTGATGTGTGTATGTTTTACCAGACACCAGGTCAGGTTTGTGTGGCTCACTGATCTGTGTGTTCTGTGAACATCTGCAGGTTACCAGCACGCTAAGACTGTGGAGGTGCAGCAGAGGTCTTCATCAGTGGCCACCCAGCAGACCACCGTCTCCTCCGTCCCCTCACACCCCTCCACCACTGGGGTTAGTAACACACTCCTCCACACACACTGCAGTCTGGAAAACTCCTGAACATCTGGTTCTTACTGACCTCCTGTGGTTTAACCTCACCCTGCTGCAGTGACGCACAGATGACATCACTGCTGGGTGTCTTCACACCTCTGACACACACACACACACACACACACACACACACCTCCATCAGTGCTGTTGGGTGTGGTTAGAGGTGGAACCAGAGGGACCACTCGAACTCTGGGTTTGAATTTTCATCATCACTGTTGAGAGTGATTCTTAAATTCTCCAGTGGTAAAAGTATACAGCCCTCACACTGAATAAAATCATGTGTTAACATTTAGTAAACTAAAACGTGTTGCATCAGTCTGCAGCCTGGAGCCTTCTCCAGACCTCAGCAGCAGTGCTTGATCTTAATTCTCCATAGCTAAGCTAGCTGTTTAGACCTGTTGGCTGATTTAGACTCCACACGCTGTTTGTTTTTCGTTTGGTAACAAATGTCTCTTTGATAGTAAAGGTTGCTGACCTCTGACCTCTTAGTACACCCAGCTCATTAAGTCCCACCAC
This sequence comes from Epinephelus lanceolatus, assembly GCF_041903045.1. Lineage (NCBI taxonomy): Eukaryota > Metazoa > Chordata > Actinopteri > Perciformes > Serranidae > Epinephelus > Epinephelus lanceolatus. The sequence goes on from NC_135747.1 coordinate 44,970,409, forward strand.
ACCCCTGAGCAGGACAGAGACAAGAACATTATGAACCCTTTAAAACACTAAAGTCACGCAGTAACACAAACTGACTGACTAACTGATGGAGGCAGCAGCTCTGTCTGTTTCTGCTCATGATGGCGGTGCATTGGAGTCAAGTCAGTTCCTGCAGACATCCATTAACTTAACAACATGACTAAAGCCAATGTGAGTTCAAAGTTCATCTGTAGCAGCTCATTAATGCACATCTGTTGCTTGGACTCGTCAGTAGGATCAATTCATCGCTTGTTTTGGTCTCTTTATTGACAACAAGAATGTGACATCACCAACTCTACCCTTTGCACTCTGGCAGTGACATCATGACTCTGACTGACGTCTTTTCCTTCCTCTCTGCAGAAAACTGTTCGTGCCATGTACGACTACACTGCAGCCGACAACGACGAGGTGTCCTTTAAAGACGGAGACGTGATCGTTAACGTGCAGTCCATCGACGAGGGCTGGATGTACGGCACCGTGCAGCGCACCGGCAAGACCGGCATGCTGCCAGCCAACTACGTCGAAGCAATCTAAAGACAAAGCCCGCCCACCGTCCCTCCAGAGTGGGCGTGACACATCCACAGGGCAATCTGATTGGTCTTCCTGTGAACACAACCGCGGCTTAGTGCAATGATTTAGTGTCTCTTAGCTCTGTATTTTAATGGTGTTGTGATTCTCGTCTGTTCTCATTCATACACTGCTGCCCTGTTTCCTGTGGATGTGACATCAACATGGTGACATCACTCATATAAATATCTCTATTATACATACTATGACTACGCTGAATGACAGACTCTGTAACCTGTTCTGAGACACTCCCTTAGACTCACTAACAACCCAACGCCCTTTGTATATTTCAATAATATTTAATATATATAGAAGAGTATTAGAAACCTTCAGCCAGACGATGGGCTCACATAGTTTGAATTCTGTGGAGAGAAAAAGAAATGACGACGATAGTGAAACCTGTAAGGAGTCAGTTAGCGTCTGTCTCCTCCATGATGAAACCGCTCCTAACGAGTTGTACGAGACCAGACCTCAGTCTTCCCTCCTTCACACTGAAGGCTGGTCACTAGTAGAGTGTGTGTTTTGTTTCTTCTGATTATTTAGGTCCTCTACCTTTAATCTGTAGCCAATAAAGCACACCAAGCTCCTGCAGCACTCTGTCTCCTCCTCTTCATTCTCTACTCTGATCCTGGGCTCCTTATTCACACTCCTTATTCACACTAAGCTCCTGCAGCACTCTGTCTCTGTCTTTCCCTCTCTACTTTGAGCTCCTCGTTTCACACTCCTTATTCACACTGTGTCTCTCAGCAGCTGCTCACTGGGTCCTGTAACATTGAGGGTGTGTTCACAGCTGCTGTCGCAGGTGTTTGGTTCGGTTCAGTGTAACTCAGATTAGTTTGTGCAGGTGTGAACACAACAAAACAACCGCACTTCCTTCTTCGTTCTGTCCTCTGTCTCTCACCTCTCCTCTGGGTCTCTGGTGTCCTCTGTGAATCCACTACATAAATACAGACTGTGGAAGAGACACGTGAGAGACGTGTCAGCGTAGCCAATCAGGGGAAGATCAGAAAAGCCAATAGCGAAGCAGCAAGCAGAGTAAAGATGGAACGAGAAATGAATTTGTACTCACAAGATAAAAAACCTTAGAGGCTCCGTATATTCCAAATGAAAGTGAGGGAAAAATAACGACTGCTCCCAAACGACCAGCTCAGAGGACGTGATGTCAGACAGGATGGTGAGGTGAAAACAAAATGGCTGCTGTCAGATTATCAACAAGAAGAGGAGGAAGACGTGAGGTCTTTACACAGTGTCTTTATTTAAAGCACGTTTCCAGCAGTGTCGTCTTTTTCTGTAACTGAAGATTATTTTTTCAGTAAATTGAAAAACATTAAAAAATAGATTTTTATTCTGAGGTGCGTGCACATGAAAACATTTCATATTAAAGAAACAGAAGTTATAAAATCAATAAAAAAGAAGATGCTAGATTTGTCTTAATGCTGCAGCGTTCTCTGCGAGGGTCGTCGGTACGACTCTGATAAGGCAGCGATCATGAAGGCTTCGTACGTTAGTTAGAATTCATGGGTTCATTAGTGCTGCGTCATTTATGACAGGTTTATGGATCAGTTAGAGGCCAAGGTTAACAGGAACTGATTTGGGGTTGTGAAAATCTCCTTTGTGTAACCCTCTCCAACAGCCTGTGTGACCTCTGACCTCCTCATCTGAATGAATATATGAACAACTTCACATTTACAGTTCCACTTGTTGGATAGTTGAAAAACCTTAATATTAACTTATTCTTAATGACTTTAGTTTTTATTTAAGGTAAGACACTGATGTTAAATGACTTCATTACAACAGACTCATATTTCACCTTCTGTTATTATCAGTGAGTCATCACAGCCTGGCAGCTTCATCACATCACTGGCTCAGAAATGATCTATACTGTGTTAGTAAATGACTTATCAACATCTAAAGGGACAGTTTGGATCTTCTGAGGAGGGGCTGTGTGACGCTCTTACCCACAGTCAGTGATTGACCCACAGTACACGTCAGTCAGCACATGTCCAGTTTGGAGAAACAGGCAAGAGAATCCACATGGAAGCTAAACAGTGTCCTGCTGTTGTCAGGGGCAACAGCAAAACGTATTTTAGCCACCTTAAAAAAATATTAGTTTATCGTGCGCTGTGTTTATAATATTTACACTGCTTTACCTCGCTGTCAGACAGCCCACTGAATCTGAACTTCTATATGCTCTCTTTAAAGCCAGACTCCATTTAGATAAACAGTGATTTAAGATCAGTGAACTCAGGAGCTGCTGGTCTGTTGCTGCCTCCATCAGTCTGTGTGTTTGTATCACTGTGTGATTCTGGTGTTTAAAGGGTTAATTCAGATTCATCAAAGTCACACAGTGACACAAACACACAGACTGATGGAGGCAGCAGTCGACCAGCAGCTCCTGAGTTCACTGATCTTAAATCACTGTTTATCTAAATGGAGTCTGGCTGTGAAGAGAGCAGCTTCTCATCAGAGAGACCTGTCTCTCCCCATCAGAGAGACCTGTCTCCCCATCAGAGAGACCTGTCTCTCCCCATCAGAGAGACCTGTCTCTCCCCATCAGAGAGACCTGTCTCCCCATCAGAGAGACCTGTCTCAGGGCACCCAGTCACCAGTCTTGTCCTCAGTGGTCATGGGTTTAGATGGCTGTGTCCCATGTGTCACGTGTGAGGGCGCCCTCACTGTCACACCCTCAGCGTCTCATCAGCCTCATCAGGAAGTGATAGTTTAGTGGATCAGCTGATGTCTTGTTCGATGTCTGATTCTTTATCGACTCTGATTGATCTGAACTCAGTCTGCTGATTAAACAGTTTCCAGCAGCGAAGGCGTTTTGAGGTTTTTGGTTTGTAATGCACAATTTTCTTAAAGACACAGCGGCATTTAACCATTGATTAAAGCGATGAGCTTAAAGCTTAAAGGCAAACGAGTCCGACTCGCTATCGATTCTCACCTGGAGCCAACCCCCCCCCCGCCTCCCTGATTTTTATTACAGAACTGTTTTAGTGTGAACATTTAACCTCCATTGTTTCAGACGACCTTCAGAGATTCACTCACCAAACTGAAACTCTACCCGACAGGTGTTCGTCTCAGACGCTGACTGATGATGGGTCAGTAGCTCGTACAGCCCCGCCTCCAAACTGTCCCCTTAATAAAGTCGTTAGTAATAAGTTATAATAACACTTTGTAAAAGGTTCCTTGTGAGAAAGAGGACAGATTATTTGTCCACATCAGTCCGACTGCAGGTGTCGTCATGGTGACGTCAGAAGGCAATATTTAGACTTTCCTGTGATGTCACTGGGTGACAGCGGCGCGTCGACTGTCATGTGACATCTGTTTTTTTTTTTTTGGCTCTAAATGTTTTGGAAAAAGAAACTCTTCTGTCACCGGTTCAGGTTGAAGCAGATCAGGATGTCTTCTCAGTGTGGGGTCAGAGGTCAGGTCAGGATGTCTTCTCAGTGTGGGGTCAGAGGTCAGGTCAGGATGTCTTCTCAGTGTGGGGTCAGAGGTCAGGTCAGACGTCCTGTCAGTGTGGGGTCAGAGGTCAGGTCAGACGTCCTGTCAGTGTGGGGTCAGAGGTCAGGTCAGACGTCCTGTCAGTGTGGGGTCAGAGGTCAGGTCAGATGTCCTCTCAGTGTGGGGTCAGAGGTCAGGTCAGGATGTCTTCTCAGTGTGGGGTCAGAGGTCAGGTCAGACGTCCTCTCAGTGTGGGGTCAGAGGTCAGGTCAGGATGTCTTCTCAGTGTGGGGTCAGAGGTCAGGTCAGATGTCCTCTCAGTGTGGGGTCAGAGGTCAGGTCAGACGTCCTCTCAGTGTGGGGTCAGATGTCAGGTCAGGATGTCTTCTCAGTGTGGGGTCAGAGGTCAGGTCAGGATGTCTTCTCAGTGTGGGGTCAGAGGTCAGGTCAGACGTCCTGTCAGTATGGGGTCAGAGGTCAGGTCAGGATGTCTTCTCAGTGTGGGGTCAGAGGTCAGGTCAGACGTCCTCTCAGTGTGGGGTCAGAGGTCAGGTCAGACGTCCTCTCAGTGTGGGGTCAGAGGTCAGGTCAGACGTCCTCTCAGTGTGGGGTCAGAGATCAGGTCAGACGTCCTGTCAGTGTGGGGTCAGATGTCAGGTCAGGATGTCTTCTCAGTGTGGGGTCAGAGGTCAGGTCAGACGTCCTCTCAGTGTGGGGTCAGAGGTCAGGTCAGACGTCCTCTCAGTGTGGGGTCAGAGGTCAGGTCAGACGTCCTGTCAGTGTGGGGTCAGATGTCAGGTCAGGATGTCTTCTCAGTGTGGGGTCAGAGGTCAGGTCAGACATCCTGTCAGTGTGGGGTCAGAGGTCAGGTCAGGATGTCTTCTCAGTGTGGGGTCAGAGGTCAGGTCAGACGTCCTGTCAGTGTGGGGTCAGAGGTCAGGTCAGGATGTCTTCTCAGTGTGGGGTCAGAGGTCAGGTCAGACGTCCTCTCAGTGTGGGGTCAGAGGTCAGGTCAGGATGTCTTCTCAGTGTGGGGTCAGAGGTCAGGTCAGACGTCCTGTCAGTGTGGGGTCAGAGGTCAGGTCAGGATGTCTTCTCAGTGTGGGGTCAGAGGTCAGGTCAGACGTCCTGTCAGTGTGGGGTCAGAGGTCAGGTCAGACGTCCTCTCAGTGTGGGGTCAGAGGTCAGGTCAGGATGTCTTCTCAGTGTGGGGTCAGAGGTCAGGTCAGACGTCCTGTCAGTGTGGGGTCAGAGGTCAGGTCAGACGTCCTCTCAGTGTGGGGTCAGAGGTCAGGTCATTTTGTCTTCTCAGTGTGGGGTCAGAGATCAGGTCAGGATGTCTTCTCAGTGTGGGGTCAGAGGTCAGGTCAGACATCCTGTCAGTGTGGGGTCAGAGGTCAGGTCAGGATGTCTTCTCAGTGTGGGGTCAGAGGTCAGGTCAGACGTCCTGTCAGTGTGGGGTCAGAGGTCAGATCAGACGTCCTGTCAGTGTGGGGTCAGAGGTCAGGTCCTGTTGCGCTATGCGATACTGATACTGTAGTTTTCTTCATTAGAAATCGAACGTGTGTGTGTGGCGGCTCAGAGTCGGTGTGTCAGTCAGCTGCTCCCCTGCTGCAGCGTGAGAAGCCCCGCCCTCTGATGATACTGCTTCTCCTTGGCCTCTGAGATTTTGGCGGTCAGATCCAGCGGCTTCTCGAAGAAGTTGACCAGCGCCTGTTCGGTGAGCAGTGACGCCAGGATCTGGGCGTAGCTGATCGTCCAGTCACTCTCTGCCGGTGAGCTCCCGTCTCCTCCACTGGCATTCACTCCAGTGTCTTCAGCGGTCACCTCCCCCTGGCTGCTGACCTCTGACCCCGAGCTGTTTCCACGGTGACCAGCCTCGCCGATCTGCAGCACCAGACTGGTAACCGTAGCGATGGCCTGGAAGAGGTCGTTCTCCTCCGGGTCGCCGTGGAACATGCTGTAGAGCGTTTTACAGAACTGGATGAACTCACGCTGCGGAGGAGGAGACGGAGGAGGTTTGATCACATGATCACATGATGTCATCAACTTTTTATCATCACAACTTATTCATCATTTCCTCATCAAACCAACAGATCTGTGTCGAGACCTTTAACAAACACTGATCGATGCATCTTTAAATATTAAGAGTCAGCGTTCAAGCTGAGATCTTTTCTGATCTGATATTAATTATGTCCTATCTTTCAGTTTGGGACAGCGTGTCGGAGGAGACATCTTTAAATTACTCCTTTTGTTTGACCCTTTGTAGCTTCACATTATTAAACATTCACTGATAATAACAGTAATTGTTAGATCAGATGTTTAATTGTCCTGTTGACCCTGAACACATGACGCCACTTCAGACATGTCGGTCTGATGAGTGCGGGGGTTACGTTAAAGTCACTGATGTGTAAATCACTCCAGCAGGTTTCAGATGAACTCTGAACTCTGTCCATCTGATGACATCATTTTTCTTTTCCTTTCTGACACCACCAGGAGGCGCTAATGTCAGAATGATTCTGTATACAGTGTCATTAAAGGACAAGTCATTACAATCCATGTCTTCCTTAAAGCTGTACCTGTAGAGCAGCTCCTGTCTCTTACACTCTCAACGTAACCCCGCCCCCATCACCCCTCTACACACAAACCCAACCACACCTTCCCTCAGCATGTGTAGCAGACACGACCCCACACACCTTCTGCATCTGTGCACAAATGTGGCCCCAGAGAGGCCCGTTATTGTTTAATAAAGGCCTCTCTATGAATGTTCCACAGGTTTTAAACCCTGTCTGCATTTTGTTTCAATCAAAGTCTTACTGACGTCTCACATGTAACTTTGCAGCTAAACATTGAACCCACTTCATGGAAAATACTATATATATATATATATATATATAAATACACATACTGTGTAGGTCAACCTATAAACACATGCTGTCTGGTATGTGTCACCTGGTCCCACCTGGTTCATGAGCGGCAGAGGTTTCTCCACATCTTTCTCCCTCTCTTTGACCAGATCCTGCAGCATCTGCTTCAGCTGCTCCTGATAGTCCTTCACTTCACTCTCCACACCTGTCACTGACACACACACACACACACACACACAGATTAATTATCACACACACACACACACACACAGAGCTCGTGTTCTGATGTTTCCTGTAGTTACAGTGATCAGCTGATACATGTCAGTGTGTTGGGACTGACCGGACGGCAGATTGACATAGAGGGGTCTGTTTGTGGACAGCAGGGGGCTCTTCATCAGAGAGGGGTCATCCTCACTTTCTGTCAGAGCTGCACACACACACACACACACACACACACACACACACACACACAGAGTCAGGCTAGTTTGAGCCCTGCAGCTTCACACTCTGTGACCTCCGTCATGTTATATCAGAGTAATGAACCTGGAGGGATGTGCAGACGGTACAGCAGCCGGATCTTCTCATTCAGCTCTTCACAGTATAACGTGTCTGAGACAGAGAGAGGACACAAAGGGTTAAAACATAAGACAGACACATCTGTATGGACAGACACATCTGTATGGACAGACACATCTGTATGGACAGACACATCTGTATCATTACTCATATCACACTGTTTATGATACATGTGTACCTGGATCCATCCATCCATCATCCACCCATCCATCCACCCATCCATCATCCATCCATCCACCCATCCATCCATCCATCATCCATCCACCCATCCATCCACCCATCCATCATCCATCCATCCACCCATCCATCCATCCATCATCCATCCATCCATCCATCCATCCATCATCCATCCATCCATCCACCCATCCATCCACCCATCCATCATCCATCCATCCACCCATCCATCCATCCATCATCCATCCATCCATCCATCCATCCATCCATCCATCCACCCACCCATCCACCCATCCATCCATCCACCTGGACTCTGTTCTTCCACCTTCTTGTGTCTAAGTGACTGGTTGCAATGTCACACCATCGATTTACATCCACTCAGAGTGTTTTCATCACTGACAGGCTCAGATTGTTACTGTAAGTGTTTGATGACATGATGAAAGGATCCCTACAGAGATAGAGCTTTATGTTAATGAGTGAAATCTTTCAGTTTAACCAGAAACAGTCCTGACATCACCGTCACCAAACCCACCAGAGTCCATTTAAATAAACAGTCATTTCAACATCATTAAACTCACGTCATTCACAGTTGACAGATAAAACCCACAGACGCTGACATGGTTCATCTTTCCACTGTTCAACAATCTCCAGCTCTGGTTTGGTTTAAATTAACCCTTAAATCACCAGTTAGATGTGCCAACATGCTGCCTCTGTACACACTAACATGACTGGTTATTTAAATGGAGTCTGGTGGGTTTGGTGACGGTGATGTCAGGACTGTTTCTCTGTAGGGATCCTTCCCATAATGTTGTCAGACACTTAGAATACCAATCTGAGCCTGTCAGTGACAAAACACTTTGACTGGACGCACACTGACGGTGCACAGTTGTCCCGTGTGTTAACATTACAGCCAGTGTTGCAGCTGCTGATGCAGCGCTCTCGTTCAATACTGGACCAGTTTCACAAGTGGTTGTTCCCATCAGCCCCTGAGATACAGACCCTGTGAAGGTCGGGTCCAGGTTCAAATCTACAGACGTTACTCTTTAATAAACCTGTAAGTGTTTTTGAAACGTATAGATGAACTCGTGTGTTCAGGAGCAGACTCGGTCCGTCTCCTCTGCAGCTTCTGTTTGAGAGACATCAGTCTCCGTCTCCGTCCTCCCTCCGTTTACTCACCCAGCCAGCCGGCGAAGTCTCTGAAGGTCACCAGGTTGTGGCGTTCCTGGTCCAGCAGGGTGAAGGTGCGGTTGGCCAGCGTGTCAGAGTGCTGGTTGGAGCCGCCGGGCCACGGCGCCAGCAGCCCGTACAGGCTCTTAAACTGGGGCCGGTCCAGCCGGTACTGCCGCTCAATGTAGGAGTGACCGGAGTCACCGTGACGCCACGCCGCAGCCTCCGCCGCCGCCGCAGAGCTGCTGTCGCCCCAGTACAGACTGATGAAGTGCTCCGTCTGGACATGTGAGGAAGAGGAGGAGAGGATGAAGAAGCTGAGACAGCTGATGGTTTAAATGATAAAGTGGAGGAGAAGAAGAAACCTTGAAGAGGTCGTAGACGTCGGCCAGGTCCTCTGGAGAGATGGAGACATCTGGAGTCACCAGCCTCAGCTGCAGACACACACAGAGGAAGGAGACGCAGGGAGGAGATGCAGGAGGAGACACAGGGAGGAGATGCAGGAGGAGAAACAGGGAGGAGATGCAGGGAGGAGACACAGGAGGGCAGGAGGAGACACAGGGAGGAGACACAGGAGGAGACACAGGGAGGAGACGCAGGAGGAGACGCAGGGAGACACAGGGAGGAGACACAGGGAGGAGACGCAGGAGGGCAGGAGGAGACACAGGAGGGCAGGAGGAGACACAGGGAGGAGACGCAGGAGGGCAGGAGGAGACACAGGGAGGAGACGCAGGGAGGAGACACAGAAGGAGACGCAGGAGGAGACATGGAGGAGATGCAGGAGGAGACACAGGGAGGAGACGCAGGGAGGAGACGCAGGAGGAGACACAGGGAGGAGACGCAGGAGGAGAAACAGGGAGGAGATGCAGGGAGACACAGGGAGGAGACACAGGAGGGCAGGAGGAGACACAGGGAGGAGACGCAGGGAGGAGATGCAGGGAGACACAGGGAGGAGACACAGGAGGGCAGGAGGAGACACAGGGAGGGGAGACAGGGAGGAGACGCAGGAGGAGACACAGGGAGGAGACGCAGGGAGACACAGGGAGGAGACACAGGGAGGAGACGCAGGAGGAGACACAGGGAGGAGACGCAGGAGGGCAGGAGGAGACACAGGAGGAGACACAGGGAGGAGACGCAGGAGGAGACGCAGGGAGACACAGGGAGGAGACACAGGGAGGAGACGCAGGAGGGCAGGAGGAGACACAGGAGGAGACACAGGGAGGAGACGCAGGAGGGCAGGAGGAGACACAGGGAGGAGACGCAGGGAGGAGACACAGGGAGGAGATGCAGGGAGACACAGGGAGGAGACGCAGGAGGAGACAGGGAGGAGACGCAGGAGGAGACGCAGGAGGAGACGCAGGGAGACACAGGGAGGAGACGCAGGAAGAGACACAGGGAGGAGACGCAGGAGGAGAAACAGGGAGGAGATGCAGGGAGACACAGGGAGGAGACACAGGAGGGCAGGAGGAGACGCAGGGAGGAGATGCAGGGAGACACAGGGAGGAGACACAGGAGGGCAGGAGGAGACACAGGGAGGGGAGACAGGGAGGAGACGCAGGAGGAGACACAGGGAGGAGACGCAGGGAGACACAGGGAGGAGACACAGAGAGGAGATGCAGGAGGAGACACAGGGAGGAGACGCAGGAGGGCAGGAGGAGACACAGGAGGAGACACAGGGAGGAGACGCAGGAGGAGACGCAGGGAGACACAGGGAGGAGACACAGGAGGGCAGGAGGAGACACAGGAGGAGACACAGGAGGGCAGGAGGAGACGCAGGGAGGAGACGCAGGGAGGAGACGCAGGAGGAGACACAGGGAGGAGATGCAGGGAGACACAGGGAGGAGACGCAGGAGGAGACAGGGAGGAGACGCAGGAGGAGACGCAGGGAGACACAGGGAGGAGACACAGGGAGGAGACGCAGGAAGAGACACAGGGAGGAGATGCAGGAGGAGACGCAGGGAGGAGACACAGGAGGAGACACAGGGAGGAGACAGAGAGAGAAGACAGAGAGAAGAGACACAGGAGGAGACAGAGAGAGGAGACGCAGGGAGGAGACACAGGGAGGAGACGCAGGAGGAGACACAGGGAGGAGACGCAGGAGGAGACACAGGGAGGAGATGCAGGAAGAGAAACAGGGAGGAGATGCAGGGAGACACAGGGAGGAGACACAGGGAGGAGACACAGGAGGGCAGGAGGAGACACAGGGAGGAGACACAGGAGGAGACACAGGGAGGAGACGCAGGAGGAGACACAGGGAGGAGACGCAGGAGGAGACGCAGGGAGACACAGGGAGGAGACACAGGGAGGAGACGCAGGAGGGCAGGAGGAGACACAGGAGGGCAGGAGGAGACACAGGGAGGAGACGCAGGAGGGCAGGAGGAGACACAGGGAGGAGACGCAGGGAGGAGACACAGAAGGAGACGCAGGAGGAGACACGGAGGAGACGCAGGAGGAGACACAGGGAGGAGACACAGGGAGGAGACGCAGGAGGAGACACAGGGAGGAGACGCAGGAGGAGAAACAGGGAGGAGATGCAGGGAGACACAGGGAGGAGACACAGGAGGGCAGGAGGAGACACAGGGAGGAGACGCAGGGAGGAGATGCAGGGAGACACAGGGAGGAGACACAGGAGGGCAGGAGGAGACACAGGGAGGGGAGACAGGGAGGAGACGCAGGAGGAGACACAGGGAGGAGACGCAGGGAGACACAGGGAGGAGACACAGGGAGGAGACGCAGGAGGAGACACAGGGAGGAGACGCAGGAGGGCAGGAGGAGACACAGGAGGAGACACAGGGAGGAGACGCAGGAGGAGACGCAGGGAGACACAGGGAGGAGACACAGGGAGGAGACGCAGGAGGGCAGGAGGAGACACAGGAGGAGACACAGAGAGGAGACGCAGGAGGGCAGGAGGAGACACAGGGAGGAGACGCAGGGAGGAGACACAGGGAGGAGATGCAGGGAGACACAGGGAGGAGACGCAGGAGGAGACAGGGAGGAGACGCAGGAGGAGACGCAGGAGGAGATGCAGGGAGACACAGGGAGGAGACGCAGGAGGAGACAGGGAGGAGACGCAGGAGGAGACGCAGGAGGAGATGCAGGGAGACGCAGGAGGAGACAGAGAGAGGAGACAGAGAGAGGAGACGTAGGAAGGAGACAGAGGGAGGAGACACAGGAGGAGACAGAGGGAGGAGACGCAGGAGGAGACAGAGAGAGGAGACAGAGGGAGGAGACAGAGAGAGGAAACAGAGGGAGGAGACACAGGAGGAGACACAGGGAGGAGACGCAGGGAGACACAGGGAGGAGACACAGAGAGGAGACGCAGGAGGAGACACAGGGAGGAGACGCAGGAGGGCAGGAGGAGACACAGGAGGAGACACAGGGAGGAGACGCAGGAGGAGACGCAGGGAGACACAGGGAGGAGACACAGGAGGGCAGGAGGAGACACAGGAGGAGACACAGGAGGGCAGGAGGAGACGCAGGGAGGAGACGCAGGAGGAGACACAGGGAGGAGATGCAGGGAGACACAGGGAGGAGACGCAGGAGGAGACAGGGAGGAGACGCAGGAGGAGACGCAGGGAGACACAGGGAGGAGACACAGGGAGGAGACGCAGGAAGAGACACAGGGAGGAGATGCAGGAGGAGACGCAGGGAGGAGACACAGGAGGAGACGCAGGAGGAGACACAGGGAGGAGACAGAGAGAGAAGACAGAGGGAAGAGACACAGGAGGAGACAGAGAGAGGAGACGCAGGGAGGAGACACAGGAGGAGACAGAGGAAGGAGACGCAGGAGGAGACAGAGAGAGGAGACACAGGAGGAGACAGAGAGGAGACGTAGGGAGGAGACACAGGAGGAGACAGAGAGGAGACGTAGGGAGGAGACACAGGAGGAGACAGAGAGAGGAGACACAGGAGGAGACAGAGAGTGGAGACGTAGGGAGGAGACGCAGGAGGAGACAGAGAGAGGAGACAGAGGGAGGAGACAGAGGGAGGAGACGTGGGGAGGAGACACAGGAGGAGACGCAGGAGGAGACAGAGGAGGAGACGCAGGTCTGACATGACACTCAGCTCTCACAGTCGCCTTCCATTGTGTGTCAAAGTGTGTGTTCTGGGTGCTCACAGCGTTTTCTTTGGCCGTGTCCTCGTGAGCCTGCAGCACCTGGATTCTGTGTCGACAGCGAAGCCTCTCGATCTGCCTCACCGTCAGGTCTCCGAATTTCTGACGGCAGGAAACACAGATGGCACAGAGCTCGAGGAACCTGATGAATTACACTGTTCTGACTACATGAAACATACGCTGTGCGCTGACAGCTGTCTGAGCGCGTCTCACCTCGTACGACTCGTTGATGAGGTCGGTGATGTTCGTGTGTCGCACGGTGAAAACATCGGCGTCACTGCTGCTGCTGGTTTCCTCTGCAGCCGGCGGGGACGACGGAGGACTGGACGACTCTTCACTTCCTACCTGCTCCAGAAAACTGCCGAGCACAAGGTTCACAGGTTCTTCAGACTAGTCTCATCAAAAATATCCATGTGTCAGCAGCACATACTGATTCTGAGCATCACACACAGTCAAGTCATTATATCCAGAAAACATTTAAATGTACGTACCTGGTGAGGATCATGAGCGCCTGCCCGTCGTCCGTGCTTGCAGACAGCTGAGCAGCGTTGGCCTCCAGCACCGCCAAACCCAGCTGGAAGATGGCTTTGATTCCATGGAAGAAGAAACAGTCGACCACGCAGACGGCGCTGTGGAAGGGCAGGACGCTGAGGAAGAGGGTGAGGAACCACGAGAGGGAGACGGAGGAGAGGGTGGAGAGGTCTGGAACGTGTTCGGCCAGCTCGGGGAGACGCTCCCTGATCAGCTCCTCAAACACCGACTGGTCCACCTGAGCTCCTGCAGGAGGAAGGACGGAGGAGGAGGAGGAAGGACAGAGGAGGAGGAGGAGGAGGAGGAGGAAGGACGGAGGAGGAGGAGGAGGAAGGACGGAGGAGGAGGAGGAAGGATGGAGGAGGAGGAGGAGGAGGAGGAGGAAGGATGGAGGAGGAAGGACGGAGGACGGAGGATGGAGGAAGGACGGAGGACGGAGGATGGAGGAGGAGGAGGAGGAGGAGGATTGGGCCTTTATGTTAGTCCTTGTTAACATTTGTCCAAAAAGGAACGAACATCATAAAGAACAAAAACCAACAAGGCTTCAGAATCAAACAGAGACTGAACACGTGTGAGCTGAAGCTTCAGGACCAGTCTGAAGAGTTCTAGCAGCATCTAGTCGAGAAGATTAAAACCAGTTGAATCTGCAGGTCGGATTCCTTCAGTGTTCATGAAGGTTTTTACTGGAGCCAAATTATCCACAGAAGACTCGTCTTCTCCAGAACACACGGATCAGATGTCTCATTTATAAACGCTGTACGCACAGGGCGAGGCTGACTCATGACCATGCTGACCAACATTTTGGAGACGGGATAATTGGTGACGCAGACGGTGAGGTGGAGCCTGACTGTTTTATAAACAAGACTGATTCAAACCTGGGGCCTGTATCATGAAGCAGGATTAATGTCTTAGCGAGGTAACTTCAGGGTTAACTCTGGGTTTTCGGTCTCACGAAGCCGGTTCAGTTCTTATCGGGGTAGATCACCATGGTAACTTACTCTGAACGGCTATCCTGCTCCGGAGCAGGGTAAGTTCAGGGTTGAATCTGATCCTATAAAAAGCACCACCCACTGGCCAATCAGCTGTTGATGGCTGACAGAAATGCAGCCCAGTCATGACGGGAAGTTTAATTCATTTGATTGATTTTGATTTGAAAGTTTATTTTGAACATTAAAAAAGAAAAGAAAGCAACAACAACAGACAATGAAAAGATTGTTCAAAAAGGAGTGGAAAGAAGTGGAACTTTCATCCCACCCCTTCATAAGAAAGAAACTGATCATTTGCAGACACTTAATAGCACCATTAATTAGTGCCAACATTTTGTTTTGTTGGAGGAAATGATCCCTGTTAAAGATAATGGGCCTAATTGACAGCTTTGCTGCTGGAAATGTGGAAAGTAGCCTATCATGTCTACACTTCATGGTGTTTGAGGGATTTTCCTTTTTGTTTTTTAAAGAGGGACACTAGCTATATTTTTGTGCAGCTGTTAATTTCTAACACAGCTCAATATCAGGATGATTTTATTCAGACTATCAATTTGGTATTGATATGATTTAATTGTGACGTCAGCTTTAAGCTTTATTGTAGCATATATAACGTTATGACAAAGAAGACCAATTTATCAGACGCAATGATGTTAGACGATAATTGTAATACACGCAGTTCATCTGCGCAGCATTGATTTCATGGGATTCAAGGGTGTGATCAGTGTCAGATGTACAGGTACAGGTACTGTAGCTACTTGAACCAGTGATGAGTCATTTAACCTGCACATCATTTTATTTGCTGCCTTGTGTTGTCTTGATTTTTCCCTCTCTCCTCCTCTATTTCTTCTTTCCTCACCCGTTTCTTTTTCTTCTCTATTATGTGATTTCATTGATGTTTTGACAGGGGAATTTCTTTGATAAGCTTTTAGTGGCTTCTAACCTCTCCGGCACTTTTCTTTTTTTAATCTTGTAAATGTTATACTGTCTGTTTTTAACATTATGTGCAAATAAACTAATCTAAACTAAAACTAAACATTATTCATCCCGTTATGTGTTGCCACGCATGTTTCCTCCTCCTGCAGCTGCCACGGTGTTGGCCTTTTCTCTAATGTTGCTTTTCTCCTCATATTTTAGTAGAATTAATCTCTGATCCTCACGAGAAATACTTTTTTCCCCTCACATACGGCGCTCTGTGAGGACGCTCAGTGACGCTGCGCTTCTCTCATGATTGTGATTGGTCCGCTGCGTGCGCGTTCACGGCTCTTGATAAAGCAACTCTGGGTTGAGTTACCGAGTTGATATCCAGCGTCGTGATAACGATTATCCTGATTGCCATTGTTAGGGTTAGTCAACCCAGGATAGGTCTGGGTAACCCAGGAAAGGTTGATCTCGTGTCGTGATACAGGCCCCTGGTTATAAACTCCATGAGGCAGTTTCACGTTACAAACCAGTGACAATCCAACACACACATGTCACTGTCACATCTGTAACAGCTGCTAATGTACGCTCACTACACTCCCAGAAACAAACACAGCAGCTGATTTAAACCAGGAAACACTCTGAATGAAGATGTTTATAAAACATTTTAAGTATCTGTTTTCTGCAGCTGCTCGTCACAGAGCGGCTGCAGACTCTGGCCAACACAAAGATGCAAATGTCCCTATCTAGAGTCAGTGTTTGATGTGTCCGCTTGTACAGGTCACCTAGTTCTTCTTTCCACAAGGCATTTAGTGATGGGACAAAATCATAACTTTTCATGTTCCGCTGGTGAATGTTATCAGATGCCATTTATATGTACACAGGTATGGTATGGACTGAAATATTATTATCATGTTGATGCCAAAGTTGATATAAGGGGAAGTGATGCATGAAAAAAGGAGGACAATTGGAGGTGCGTGAGGAGTTTTCCCGTCACTAAGGATCAAATGGAATTCAGTGGATTATTTTTTGTTCCTTGTGGGATCACTTCCAAGACACAACTTTTGTGCCAAGCGGGACGAGTGGTGAGATTGCGTGGTTCTTTGTCTAATTTTGTGAACTGCGGCGCTTCATTACTCACCAACAAACTTCCCTTTAATATATATATTTTTCTTTTTTGCTGGCTTCTGGGACTTTGAGTGACTGGGGGATTATTCAGGTTATTTTTGTGAAGGTTGTGAATTGTCGATATCGAGGAAAAAGTGTTTGTTAACCTCTGAAGTGTTTGTTGAACCGGCGACCACGCTGTTATTGTTTGGGGTTATTTCTGTCCAGACGCAGACATGATTTAATTTATTGTCCTAAAGATTGATTATTAATTCAACTATATGTGACTCATTCGTTGTGTGTGTGTGTGTATATATATATGTATATATATATATATCTATATATATATATATAAAGAGTTTAAAACAAAAATCAACATATATGTCAATGATCAGCTCCTCAAACACCGACTGGTCCACCTGAGTGTGGTTTTGCTTATCAGTTAATTTTTGTTTTAAACTCTTTTTAAATGTCTCTTTATATTGAATAGTTTGTCTGTTTTAATGTGAAGCACTCAGAGCTTATGATGTCCTCACTGTGAAGAACTCTGTGCTGCCACCCACCCATCCATCCATCATCCATCCATCATCCATCCATCATCCATCCATCCACCCATCCATCCATCATCCATCATCCATCCATCATCCATCCATCCATCCATCATCCATCATCCATCCATCATCCATCCATCATCCATCCACCCATCCATCCATCCATCATCCATCCATCATCCATCCATCCATCATCCATCCATCATCCATCATCCATCCATCATCCATCCATCATCCATCCACCCATCCATCCATCCATCATCCATCCATCATCCATCCACCCATCCATCCATCATCCATCCATCATCCATCCATCATCCATCCACCCATCCATCCATCCATCCATCCATCATCCATCCACCCATCCATCCATCATCCATCCACCCATCCATCCATCCACCCATCCATCCATCCATCATCCATCCATCATCCATCCACCCATCCATCCATCCATCATCCATCCATCATCCATCCACCCATCCATCCATCATCCATCCATCATCCATCCACCCATCCATCCATCCATCATCCATCCATCATCCATCCACCCATCCATCATCCATCCATCCATCCATCCATCCATCCACCCATCCATCCATCATCATCCATCATCCATCCACCCATCCATCCATCCATCATCCATCCATCATCCATCCATCATCCATCCACCCATCCATCCATCATCCATCCATCATCCATCCACCCACCCATCCATCCATCCACCCATCCATCCATCATCCATCCATCATCCATCCACCCATCCATCCATCCATCATCCATCCATCATCCATCCACCCATCCATCCATCATCCATCCATCATCCATCCACCCATCCATCCATCATCATCCATCATCCATCCACCCATCCATCCATCCATCATCCATCCATCATCCATCTATCCATCCACCCACCTATCCACCCACCCATCCATCCATCATCCATCCATCATCCATCCATCATCCATCCACCCATCCATCCATCCATCCATCCACCCACCCATCCATCCATCCATCATCCATCCACCCATCCATCCATCATCCATCCATCCACCCAACCATCCATCCATCCATCCATCCATCCACCCACCCACCCATCCATCCATCCACCCATCCATCATCCATCCACCCTTCCATCCATCCCATCCATCCATCATCCATCCATCCACCCATCCACCCACCCACCCACCCATCCACCCTTCCATCCATCCACCCATCCATCATCCATCCACCCTTCCATCCATCCCATCTATCCACCCACCCACCATCCATCATCCATCCATCCACCCATCCATGATCCATCCATCCACCCATCCATCCACCCACCCATCCATCATCCATCCATCCATCCACCCATCCATCCATCCATCCATCATCCATCCATCCATCCACCCATCTATCCATCCACCCATCCATTATCCATCCACCCACCCACCCACCCTTCCATCCATCCACCCACCCACCCATCCATCCATCCATCCACCCATCTATCCAGTCACCCATCCGTCATTGATCCATCCACACATCCACCCACCCATCCACCATCAATCCATCCACCCATCCATCCATCCATCCACCCATCCATCCATCCACCCATCCATCCACCATCAATCCATCCACACATCCACCCATCCGTCCATCCACCCATCCATCCACCCATCCACCATCAATCCATCCATCCATCCACCCATCCATCCACCCATCCACCATCAATCCATCCACCCATCCATCCATCCATCCATCCACCCATCCATCATCGATCCATCCACCCATCCATCATCCATCCATCCATCCATCCATCCACCCACCCATCCATCCATCCACACATCCACCCATCCATCCACCCATCCACCATCAATCCATCCACCCATCCATCCATCCATCCATCCACCCATCCATCCATCCACCCATCCATCCACCATCAATCCATCCACACATCCACCCATCCATCCATCCACCCATCCATCCACCCATCCACCATCAATCCATCCATCCATCCACCCATCCATCATCGATCCATCCACCCATCCATCATCCATCCATCCATCCATCCATCCACCCACCCATCCATCATCCATCCATCCACCCATCCATCATCCATCCATCCATCCATCCATCCATCCATCATCCATCCATCCACCCACCCATCCACCCATCCACCCACCCACCCTTCCATCCATCCACCCATCCATCATCCATCCATCCACCCATCCATCCACCCTTCCATCCATCCCATCTATCCACCCACCCACCATCCATGATCCATCCATCCACCCATCCATGATCCATCCATCCACCCATCCATCCA